>NC_081556.1:28578652-28694496 GCF_963082655.1 Stomoxys calcitrans | reverse complement strand
CGCGTCTGAGACCCCATAAAGTGTATATATGTGTCATGTCATTTTAAGTCGATCTAGCCATGTCCGTCCATCTGTCCGTCCGTCCGTCCGTCTTTCTGTCGAAAGCATGCTAACTTTCGAAGCAGTAAAGCTGGCCGCTTGAAAATTTGCACGAATTCTTTTTATTAGTGTAGCTCAGTTGGGATTGTAAATGGGCCACATCGGTCCATGTTTTCATATAGCTGCCATATAAACCGATCTTGGGTCTTGATTTCTTTAGCCTCTAGAGGGCGCAATTTTAATCCGATTTGACTGAAATTTCGCACTTGGTGTTCTGGTATCACTTCCAACAACTGTTTTAAGTATGATTCAAATCGGTTCATAATCTAGTATAGCTGTCATATAAAACGATCTTGGGTCTAGACTTCTTGAGCCTCTAGAGTGCACAATTCTTATCCGATTGGAATGAAACTGGTATAGATGTCATATAAACCGATCTTGGATCTAGACTTTATAAGCCAATAGAGGGCGCAATTCTCATCCGATTTGACTGAAATAAGTATGATTCAAATCGGTTCATAATCCGGTATAGCTGTCATATAAACCGATCTCCGATCTTAACTTCTTAAGCCTCTAGAGGGCGCAATTTTTATCCGATTTGGCTAAAATTTTGCGTGAGGTATTTTGTTATGTCTTCCAATAACCGTGCTAAGTATGGTTAAAATCGGTTCATAATTTAGTATAGCTGCGATATAAACCGATCTTGGATCTTGACTTCTTGAGCCTCTAGAGGGCGCAATTTTTATCCGATTTGACTGAAATTCTACACGTAGTGTTTTGGTATCACTTCCAACAACTGCGTTAAGTTTTATTCAAATCGGATCATAATCTAGTATAGCTGCCATAGAAAGCGATCTTGGGTCTTGACTTCTTAAGTCAATAGAGGGCGCAATTCTCATCCGATTTGGCTGAAATTTTGCATCAGGTGTTTTGTTATGTCTTCCAATAACCGTGCTAAATATGGCGCAAATCGGAACATAACCTGATATAGCTGCCATATAAACCGATCTTGGGTTTTGACTTCTTGAGCCTCTAGAGGGCGCAATTCTCATCCGATTTGACTGACATTTTACACGACGTGTTTTGATATCACTTCCAACAACTGTGTAAAGTATGATTCAAATCGGTTCATAATCTGGTATAGCAGTCATATAAACCGATTTTGGATCTAGACTTCTTAAGCCAATAGATGGCGCAATTCTCATCCGATTTGGCTGAAATTTTACACGACGTGATTTGGTATCACTTCCAACAACTGTGTTAGGTATGATTCAAATCGGTTCTTAATCTGGTATAGCTGTCACATAAACCGTTCTGGGATCTTGTCTTCCTCAACCTCTAGAGGGCGCAATTCTCATCCGATTGACTGATTTTGCACGTGGTGTTTTGGTATCACTTCCAACAACTGTGTTAAGTGTGATTCAAATCGGTTCATAATCTAGTATAGCTGTCATATAAACCGATCTTGGATCTTGAATTCTTAAGCCAATAGAGGGCGAAATTATCATCCGATTTGGCGGAAATTTTGAATGAGGTGTTTTGATATGTCTTCCAATAACCGTGCTAAGTATGGCGCAAATCGGCCATATAAACCGTTCTTAGGTCTTGACTGCTAAGATCAATAGCTTGATACAGCTCCCATGTAAACCTATCTCCCGATTTTGCTTCTTGAGCCCCTACAAGGCGCAATTCTTATCCGAATGAAATGAAATATAGACACAATGACTTCTACAATGTTCAGCATTCATTTATCGTCCGAATCGGACTATAGCTTGTTTTTTTTTTTTTTTTTTTTGTTATCTCTTTTCCTATTCATCAATTTTTTTTTCCAAATTTTTCTTATATATTGGTTGCTATACAACATTCTCAGTTGTTGTCTCACATCACCTCTGTGTTAATGAGCAGCCATTGTTGGCTTCAATGGCTGCAAAACGACACACCATTCCCCATAAAAAGCAAAGAAAATCTGTAGAAATTTTAAAAATACAGCTTTTGTTATGAAGACTCGTCTATGCTTTTTATGATCGCAAACATAAAATGTCTATTATTGTCGTAGTCATCATTGTTGCCGATGTTGTTGCTGCTGCTGTTGCTGGTGTTCCTTTTGCCCGCTGTTGCTGGGCTGATGTTCTATTTAATGGAGAAACACTTATTATCACACTACTCATAAAAGGGGGAAGCGAACAAACAACAGGCAGCAACATTAACAACTACAACAATAAATTCAGCCAAAAGCAACCAAGAACTACAACACAAAAGCTTTCGCACACAATGCAACAACTCCGGAAGAAAAGCCAACGACAACAACAACACACAGTTGCCGAGAAGTAAAATATATAACACCCGAAGTGCATGTTCTTCTCGTAAAAAAGTAGAAAACTTAAACGGCAACAACAGGAAACTTACATGGGCCAAAGTGAGAGCCGGAGTTGGTTGATGATAGCATGAAAGGGGGCTTGGAAGAGAGTAGAAGGCAAGACGGCAAGTAAAGGCTGGCAAGTAGTAATATGAGCATGTTTAAAAAACAAATGCAGGCATTACAATCAAGCAACTATGCCATTGAAAGGGAGTTGCAATTTAGAATGAGTTAAATTAGGACAGATCTGAAGATTGCTATGACATATTTATATTCTAATGTTCGTTAAAGCCTCAAATTACTGAATTTGAGTAGAAAATTGAGGACCAGAGTGGAGATTTGTTTTTTTTTTTTTTTTTTTTTGGGTAAGGGTTGGGTGGGAAAATACATTGTTGCATACACATTGGTTGTCACTTATGTGTTATGTCGGCATTCCAGTGGCCTTTCACATAAAAATTACGCGTTATCATCGCGGAGAGTCTAAATCCACCTCGGCACCACTTTCGGATTACTTCGAAGTGGCTCTGAAATCGATCCTTACACCTTCTTCCATTACATCGCTTGCGTCAAAGCTCCAATAGTTGAAATCACGTTCGCTTCGCTGAGATCAGCTTTTTTTCGTCTCAGGACGTCTTCTCAGTGTCATTGTACTACGGTCCAGATCGATAGCGTTAATGACGCCGTCAAGATGAAAAAGTTTCTCTCATAAACCCATGTCGAAAAACGATAACTGACGACGTGGGAGTGAAAGCATAGAAAACGGAGGACATGTTGGGGCTTTTAATAAAAACTCATTCTCCACATGATGCAATGGGACTCACGTAGACATCGGAATCTTGGAATATCGAAGGTTTATCATTACAGTGTTTATGGTAAAGGAAGCCTTGAGAAGCTTCAAGCTTTTAAGTCAATCCGGACCTGATGGAATATTTCTGCCGTTACTACAGAAGGAGGCCGACTATCTATCGCCCCATCTGGGCACTATTTTCACAGCGTGCCTAGCACTTGCATATACTCCGAAGGTCTGACAGGAGGCAGGGGTGGTATTTATACCTATAGCCGGCAAAGGAAAATATGCGACACCTACAGGCCTACAGACCCATAAGCCTTACATCCTGTCTACTTAAAACCATGGAACGCATGGTGGATACCAATGTAAAGGGTAGGAAATCCAGAGTACAGCTTAAATACAAATAGCACACCTAAGTCAAGGGAGATCGGTGAAGACAGCCCTGCACGAGGTTGTGCATAGAATAGAAGAATCCTTCGATAGCAAGATGTACACATTGGCGGTATGCATTGACATCGAGGAGGCTTTTAACAATGTGCGGACTGACACACTGTTCCAATCCTTAGACAAGTACCGGTTCCTTTGAGACTAACCAACAGATGGATAAATCGAGCTTCCCATGATGCACAGGGCACGCCACAGGGAGTATTTTGTCGCCACTCATATGGGTGACCACCATTAATAATCAATTACGGATGCTGGCTGAAGAGGGATTTGAAGCCGTCTGTTACGCAGACGATGTTATAATATTTCTAAGGGGAAAAAGGATTCGAACCAGCTGTGCAGCAAGGTCGAAAGGATCTTGCTCTGTTGGCATACGACTGGGCAGGACCCTGGAGTCTCAATGTTAAACCGGAGAAGACAGGAACCTGTCTGTTCCCAAGGAAGATGAAGGTGGGCCAATTTGACACAACAAGTTATCTCAATAGAACGATTTCGATATCTGACAAGGAGTAATCTTGGACAGGAAACTGAATTGGAAGTGTCACATTCAGGAGAATACCGAGAGCTAAACACGAAATGGGGTCTGAATGCGAGGAAAGTTTACTGGCTCTACAGAAGCATTATTGTTTCAGTGGTGGTAAACCCTTTACTAATGCAGGCTACATTTGTAAGGTATCCTGCCATGTTAAAACTCCTCTATCAAGTGGTGTCCCTATGCGGCACGCCGTTCGAACGCGGCATAAAAAAAGGAGACCATAGATCATTGAGCATAGACTTTAAGTGGACTAAACTCATTGATATGAGAGAATGTTCCCTGTTCCTTAATGAAATGTTAACCGGAAATTTAGTATTTTGTACGGGAGCGTGATTAGACCAATACTTACATACGCCTCAGTAGTTTGGTGGACTGCTATGGAAAAAAGGGGAAAGTTAGGACCATACAATAACTTCAGAGAACATGTTGTCTTGGCATAGGCGGAGAACATGTTATCTAGAATAGTGTCCACTAGGAGACTATTCTAGATATCCGACCCATTGCCATACAGATTAATGGCGATGCGAGAATGGATTGAGGATAGGAGCAGGTCATACCATTGCAGTATAATCGAGTGATGACGATAGGAAATCGGAAAGGAAAGGAAGAGGTTTTCGATCGAATATCTGAGACGACACTTCAGGTCGAGGGCGAGGCACTGCTGTCAGCGGCACATTCTTGGGCTAATGAAACTCAGTATTGCAGTCTGGAAGATCAGTATTGCAATACTGAGTTTCATTAGCCCAAGATTGAGACGCTGACAGCAGAGCCTCGCACTCGACCTCATGTGTCGTCTCAGATATCCGATCGGAAACCTCTTGCTTTCTTTTCCGATTTCCTATCGTCATCACTCGATTATACTGAAATGGTATAACCTGCTCCTATCCTCAATCTATTCTCGCATCGCCTTTAATCTGTATGGTAATGGGTCGGATATCTAGAATTGTCTCCTAGTGGACACTATTCTAGATAACATGTTCTCCGCCTATGCCAAGACACGAATGGATCAAAGCTAGGGGACAGAGTAGGCATGTGGTCTACACTGAGAACCCAGGGACTGAGATCTGTTTTACACTGTCTGACCATAATTCGATCCTGCAGGCGGATATATGGGCGATCACGGAATGCGCGAAGTGGTGTGGTGCTGAAACGAGGACGTCTCGGACAGTAAAAAGGCCATAAGGGCAATAACAACCAGGACGATAAGGTCACGAACAGTCTTGCAGTGTAAGAAAGAGATTAACGCCTTTTCTGAGGATGGGAAAGTCCGCATCGCTTGGGTGCTGGGCCATAGCGGAGCAAGGGGAAATGAAAGGGCAGACGATTTGGCGGTGAAGGCTAGAGGACTGCCGTCAATAAACTTGGTTTACCTGAAGCCTTTCGAGTCGACGCAGTCCGAGTTAAGGGAGTGGGCGACAAATGCGTATGCAAGCCTGTGGTAGAGCGAAACGGTCGGTAGGACGGCGAAAATCCTCTGGGCGGGATCCAGATCGTGAGAAGACGAGGCTATTACTGAAAGGAAGCAAAAGGAAGTCAGTACAGCTTTTGGTATCATAACGGGACACAAAGGACAACGAGCTCACTTATGTAAAATCGGTGCGACAATTGATACTATGTGTAGGGCATGCGGGGAAGTTGAAAAGACATTGGAGCATTTGCTTTGTCATTGCCCGGCTTTCGCGTCCAACAGATACCGGCACTAAGGTGGAGACACAATATCAGACATGAACCAACTTTGGGGAGTGATATTGAAAACAGTTAAGGATTTTGTTAGTGGCACGGAATTCCTCACTTAAATTTTCTTTTGAGAGGTTACTTTATGGTTGCTAGAGCGCACAACAAACCGATTACTGGCTTAGGTGTATGTCCATAGTAAAATGGGACTGATTAATATCTGCACCCTCTTTTCAACCTAACCTAATCTACTTTTTCATACTTAGAGCGCACAACAAGCCTATTACGGGCTTAGGTCTATATCCATAGTGGCATGGTGCGGTTTAATATCTGCACCCTCTCTTCAACCTAACCTATACTAACCTAAGGAAGACCAGTGGGAATCCCTGAAAGAGGATATTAACCGAGATCACATCGGAATTAGAACCCTTAAATCTGGGCCGCCTAAAGGGAAGAACTTTTCCCACAATTGCTACACCGTTCTGGCCTCCATTTACTTTTATAATACTTCTGCCTCTTGTGTTGGTCGTCTTAGATCACCATTCTATAGCTCGTGAGCAACAATAATTTCGTTCTCTATGGCCGCGTCTTTTCTGCCAAATTCGTCAATATTGTCTTTGGGGGTTTTGGGGTCAAGTATCATCCTAACGCTGATTCTTTCGCATCTTGACGCTGACTTGTTCGCATACTAAAGCAATCCGTTCGCAGCCACACTACATTACACACCTCCCTCTGCTCTTATCTTTCCAGACTCCAGCGGTGAATCCAATGATGCACTCATAAACCGAAACTAAGCCCCTTGAATAATCCCACTGCCGGAAGACAACCGAATACCAGACAATCAGAATACCAGAAAAACCGAATACCAGCCGAATCCTTAACCGCCAGAAAGTGCAGCAATTCCGATTTCTCCGAATGCCGAAAAAATCTACGAATCTCTCCGACCGAGTGGCTCAATTCCCAAGAACATGCACCTACGGCCTAAAAGCGCCTCACTGACTGACACCCATCAGCACCCTGCACCGAAGAGTTTAGAACACCATCTCGAATTGTAAGTACTAAAGTAAATTAGCAATATAACCTGTAAAGCGTACCCCGAAAGGGATTTATAAGTGCGTTTTTATTTAAGGTTTGGTAATCCTTAAATTTAAACCCTGGACTACTGCTGGCTTACCTCAGGCGTAGGGAAAACCACGTTGCTCCATCGTTTCTTACCAATTCGAACACGTTTCCTTTGCCTATGCTCTGTATTCCCATGTTGCTTCCACTTGGAATCCATATGACAGCAGTTCCAGATAAGTGCTCGAACCATTGCCCGATTTCTTTTTTTGAGTACTGCTCGCTATTGACTGTTACTTACGTCCGCGGCTTGCTCCAGCACCATCTGTGACAGTAAAGAGTCCGCAAATTTTACTTCTGTGCATATAAAGTTGTAGGATTACTATAAGATGCGTTATGAAACGATATGGAGGTTTAACAAAATGAATTTTGAAATAGGTCTGTGATGGATAAAAACGATATATGGAACTTATTAAGCCCATTTTTTCTCAAAATTGCTCAAATGCTTCGACTTCTTATCCCTAAATTCCACAAATGACTGGCGACCACACAGTTAATTCGCGACCCAGTGTTTCAGGCCTGGCTGGAGGGACGTGTTGGTGATATCCTCAAAAAGTTTGGCATGGCTGAGCGTATCGCATGCCTTCGATAGGTCCAGTGCTACGAGGACCGTCCTATCACATGGCCTGGGCTGATTAAAGCCACGGCAAATGTGTGCGGTGATGCAAATCAGTTGTTGTGCTATGCAGTCTTCGATATCCATGTTGATATTCGAAGAATGGAAATTCTCCTACGAGGCTCGGGAGGAGTAATGCCTTAAGCGTCTTAGCTGCTGGTGAGAGAAGGGAGATTGGTCTGTCCGACTCCCCCAAACTCGGGTCCTTTCCAGGCTTCAGTAGCGGGATTACTTTGTCCATTTTCGATAGCATATGGCATAGTATTGCGTTGCCCAAAAAGTAATTGCGGATTTTTCATATAGTCGGCGTTGACAAATTTTTTCACAGCTTGTGACTCTGTAATTGCATTCTTTCTTCTGTCAGATATCAGCTGTTACTTTTAGCTTGCTTTAGAAAAAAAGTGTAAAAAAAGTATATTTGATTAAAGTTCATTCTAAGTCTTATTAAAAATGCATTTTCTTTCTTTTCAAAAATCCGCAATTACTTTTTGGGCAAGCTAATATTTTGCGGTGGTAATTTTAGGTTCAGATCTCACATACAAACGAATATATATATTTTAAGTTGCTCCAGTCCCTCATATAAAACCTTACGTTCACATGAACTAATCTCCAGATTTGAGATCATTTATATATGCCATCATTCCAAAAATGTGCCACCTTAACCCACTAGTTACCCGGTATACAGCCAAGTGGAAACAAAAGATTCATAACAAAGTTGTATTGTTATTTTGCTATTTGTCGTTACAAATGTTGCCATTACATTAACATATGAAATACACCATGGGCAGAAAACTTACAATGGCTCGATAACAACACCATAACAAAAAAAACTAAAATTTAGAAAAGAAGAAAACAAAAAAAAACGTAGAACATTAATGTGGATTAATGAAATCAGCAATAAAAGCATTTCACTTCAAATTTCATGGAACAAATGAAATTGTATAGAGCTTATTGAGCTGTCTATCTGTCAGTTATTATGTATGAATATTTGAAAAAAATCTGAAACCCATCTCGGAAAACAGAATTAAGTGCAGACAGCTTAGGTAGAAAGAGGGCAATCTATTAAAAAACCGGTTAAAAGTAACAGAGCGGCAGGTGCCAACGGGTTGCCGACAAAAAGCTAATCAATCAAAATGTTTGGTTTCATGCTTATGGGTTTCATGAGAGGTTTAAACAACCAAAGGGTGATAGATTTGCCACCTTTGAAAGTAAACTTCTCATGATGCCGGCAGTCATGGGTGAAGAGGTAAAGTATAGGCCAATATAAGTTCCACACTTATCCAGATTGTAAACATCCCGTTGTGTGAACTAGGGTAGCTAGGTTAGGGTAAGGTTAGGTTGAAAAGTGGGTGCAGATATTAATCCGCCCCATGCCACTATGGACATACACCTAAGCCAGTAATAGGCTTGTTGTGTGCTCTAAAAACTATGAAGTAACCTCTAAAAAGAAAATTTTAAGTAAGGAACTCCGTGCTACTTACAAAATCCTTAATTGTTTTCAATGCCACTCCCCTAAGTTGGTTCATGTCTGATATTGTGTCTCCACCTAAGTTCGGGTATCTGTTGGACGCGAAAGCCGGCCAATGATAAAGGAAATGCTTTAACGTCTCATCATCTTCCCCCCATGCCCTACACATGCTATCACTTGCCGCACCGATTTTACATAAGTGAGCTCGTAGTCCTATGTGTCCCGTTATGATACCAGTAGCTATACTGACCTCCTTCTTGTTTCCTTTCAGTAATAGCCTTATCTTCTCATGATCTGGATCCCCCCATAGGATATTTGCCGTCCTACCGACCGTTTCGCTGTTCCACAATGTTGCATGTTGCATTCGTCGCCCTCTCCCTTAACTCGGACTATGTCGACCCGAGAGGCTTCAGGTTAACCAAGTTTATTGATGGCAGTCCTCTGGCCATCACCGCCAAATCGTCTGTCCTTTCATTTCCCCTTACTCCGTTATGGCCCGGAACCCAGACGATGCGGATTTTGCCATCCTCAGAGAAAGACTGCAAGACTGTTCGTGACCTTACCGTCCTGGTTGTTATTGCCCTTATGGCCTGTTTACTGTCGGTAAAGATGTTCACACTCGACGTCCTCGTGTTAGCACCACACCACTTCACGCATTCCGTGATCGCCCGAATCTCCGCCTGCAGGACCGGATCTCCGCCTGGTCAGGCAGTCTGAAACAGATGTTAGTCTCTGGGTTTTCAATGTAAACCCCCAGGCCCACTCTGTCCTCTAGCTTTGATCCATCCGTGTAACTTGATCTTCCACATGGCAATACTAGGGTTCCGTCAATCCAAGAGTGTGCAGTTGACTGCAGTGCGTCGCACTCGACTTCAAGTGTCGTCTCAGGTATCCGATCGGAAACCTCTTCCCTTCCTTCCAGGTTTCCTATCGTCGCCTCTATTATACTGCGATGGTATGAGCTGTTCCCATCCTCAATCCATTCTCCCATCTCTTAAGTCTCAACACGTCTTAGTCTCATAGCCGTAGTGGCTGCCTCACACTTAATCTGTAGCTAAATCGAACACCGTTTATAGGTATTGGGCGATGTTAACCTATCTCAGATGTCCACAATGGGTGGGGGCCCGATGCCAATATCGTACAATCGTCCGCATATGATACGATCTCTATGCCAGGTGTGGGTGTGGAATAGAGGATAGGAGGAGGCTTAAAGATGCCGTAGATATCACGCCGCCTTCGGTAACTCCCTGTTGCACTGTACAGTGTTTCGACTTCTTACCACTAAATTCCACAAATGACTGGCAACCACACAGATAATTAACGACCCAGCTTTTCAGACCTGGCAGGAAGGACGTGTTGGAGATGTCCTCAAATAGTTTGGGATGGCTGACCGTGGCGAATGCCTTCGGCAGGTCCAGTGCCACGAGGACCGTCCTCTCACATGACCTGGGCTGATTGAAGCTACGGCAAATGCGTGCGGTGATGGCATGCAAATCAATTGTTGTGCTATGCAATTTTCGAAATCCATGCTCGGCGAATGGAAATTCTCCAACAAGGCTCGGGAGGAGTACTACCTCAAGCGTCTTGCGACTGGTGAGAGAAGGGAGATCGGTCTGTACGACTGTCACTTACTCGGCTCCTTTTCAGACTTCAGTAGAGGGACCACTCTTCGCATCTTCCAGATATCGGGTACTCAAAGAGTGTTCAAAGATATTGAAAACAGCTGTATGATACTCGATTCCAGATAGATTCACTTCATCATCAGTGTAGAGATGCCTTGGCTCCACGAATGACATTCGCAGCTTCGTCCACAGTGAATTTTTATGGCCGTCCATCGGCTCGAAAGCCACGAATATGGTGAAGGACTCTCCTCCTAGCCTTGTCACTCTCGGTATAAGCCTAAGAGGAGAGTCCTTCGCCGTATTCGTGGTCTCCGAGCCGATGGAAGGCCATCAAAATTCACTGTGGACAAAGATACGAATGTCATCCGCGGTGCCAGGTAGATTCAGTTTCTTCAGCATCAGTGTAGAGATTCCTTGGGGACCCAATGCCTAGGATGACATTCGTAATTTTGTCCACATTGAAAGGTTGTCCATCGGCTCGAAGACCACGAATGCGACGAAGGGCTCTCTTCCTAGCCTTGTCACTCTCAGGATGCTCAATAAATTGACGGTTGAACAATCTGGCGTATCTCTTCGGATCAGTCACAATTACGTTGCCAAAAGGGATTGAAGTCCTGTCATCCCATCTTTCGTCGTTCGAGAGTGACTGCACCGTAGATCACAGCTTGCCTACACCGGCGCCAAAGTAACATTGCTTCAAGTGTTCTAGCCGTTTATTCCGCTTATATTCGTTGACTCCCCTGCTTATATTCAGATTCAGCTCGCTGATCCGAATCCCATAATGCTCGTCTGGGAGTACCACTGCTTGCGCTGGGAAATTGGGGTATTTGACCGGCAGATATAAAGCGAGCAAGAGGAGGCTACCGTAGCGTAGAGGTTATCTCGTCCGCCTATTAAGCTGAAAGCCTGGTTGCGTAGTCTGGCTAGAACATCATTGTCAGCGGTGGTTATCCCCTTCTAATGCTGGCGACATTTGTGAGGTACTATGTCATGCATAGAAGTCTTGTAAAACCTTCTCCTCAAATGGCCCTGCGGCATGCCGTTCGGACTCGTCTACAAAAAGGAAGTCCCTTATCATTGAACTTAAAATTGAATCGGACAGCACTCATTGATATGTGGGAAGTTTGCCCCTGTTCCTTAATGGAAAGTTCATGAGCAAATTTGCGATAGTATAAAGCGAGCGGATGCTGCGTTTATGATATTTCCGAATTTTCTTTTAGCAAACAGCACATTTGAGGGTGGTGTCAGCTCACTGAATCAGCGATTGGTGTACTCTCTGAAATCGACCCAATTAGCCTTTTTCTGATTGATAAACGTCCGGCGCTCAGAAGTTATGAAGTCGGGTGGTTAGTCGATGGTGAGAATTATGGGGAGGTGGTCTGACCCCAATGAGGTGATCGCTTGCCAGGATACGTCACATAGAAGATCGGGGCATGCAATTGAAATGTCTGGCGAGCTGCTGCATCTCTTCATAATCCTAGTGGAGCCATCCTCATTCATCGTGCAGAACGTTGAGCTTTCAATCTTCTCTGCCAAAGATATACCCCGCCGATCTTTACCTAGGTGATCATGCCATGAAATGTGATGCGTATTAAAGTCCCCTAGAACCAGACGATTATGGCCAGATAGTAATCCACTTATGTCGAGATGGGTCTTTATAGCACGGAATGGTGTATCACGAAGGCCAATCCCCCACCTCTCGTACTTGAGCGATCCTTACGCAGCACATTGTGTCCGTGACAACTGTTCAAGCTGCAGGTGTTGGTCAGCTTTGTCTCCTGGAATGGTGTATCACGAAGGCCAATCCCCCACCTCTCGTACTTGAGCGATCCTTACGCAGCACATTGTGTCCGTGACAACTGTTCAAGCTGCAGGTGTTGGTCAGCTTTGTCTCCTGGTTCGCTGCGTTCAATATGTTCTTCCGACCAATAAAATCCACAATCTCGTCAATCTTACCGAGGAGACCGTTGACCGTTAGTTAGCTAAAATGATACACTTCCCGGCACTGGCCTGGCAATATTGGGAATGGAATGCTGCTGTAGCGTATATTGCCGCACGGAAGAGGTCGGGGGTTCACACAGTCCGACAATAAGGAGGACCAGGACGCAGAAGGCGACAACGACGATCCTTGAGACCCGCTGCTGTCTATGTTCACTCAGCACCTGGCAACATATTCAGTATGTCTATACTCCCGTAGTTATGTAAGGCCACAGCAATATAGGAAATGTACCCACTCCATGCACCCATAACACCTCACCGACACCGACCGATGATGGAGGCGATTCTGGCAAGCTGAACCAGGGTCCGTGGTTCTTTTCAATCAAGGCAGCGTGCGTAGAATGCCCTCCGGGATGTGCCTTTCCCATGACGAAAAAAGGTCTATCACGTACACTGAGGCGGCAACCCTTGCCGATGAAGCGCTCCATCGGGTCAATCCAGTGCGTACAACCGGCTGTCATTGAATTGCTGTAGGTCATTGCAGTTGCAAATGGGCCATATCGGTTCAGATTTAGATACAGCTCCCATATAAATCGATATCTCGACTTGATTTCTGAAGACACTGCAATTTTTGTCTGATTTGGCTGAAATTTTGCATGTAGTGTTCTGTTAAGACTTCCAACAACTGTGCTAAGTACGGACCGAATCGGTGTACTTCCATATAAACCGATCTCCCGATTTAAAGTCTTGAGCCCCTGAAATTTTACACGTAGTTTTCCGTTATGACATCCAACAACCGTGGATGTCAAGTACCTGATATCTTCTTATATATAAAATTCAATTTGTGTTTGTTTGTTTGTTCCGTATAGACTCAAAAACGGTGGAACCGATTACCTTGAAATTTTCACAGATTGTGTAGGTTGGTCTGGAAGAAAACATAGAAAATATAATTTTTTTAACAAAAGTACTACCCAAAAGTAAGAGTGGACCGATCGGGACAATTAGAGACTCAAATAAAAGGTATTCAAGTGTAGAGTACGAATTTCCTAATTAAAGTTGGGTCCAAGTACCTGGGGGCCGCCCCAGCCCCAAAACCCTTTGAAATAGGTTTTTTGACGATCATGACAATCAAATGTGGTCAGGAAGTAGGAATAATTTGTTAATAACGAAAGGGGACACCCCTCAAAGACACCACCCAAAATCAATGGACGAATAAGAACAGTATGGGTATCAAATGAAAAGTATGCGGGAGTAGATAACGAATCTGGCATACAAATTCTTGTCGAAGTATAGGGGGTCACTCCACCACCACAAAAACGCCCAAAATGGGCACATTAGCCAATCACGGATATATGGGACTCGGTTTCTTTGTTCCGTATAGACTGAAAAACGGCAGAACCGATTTTCTCGAAATTTTCGCATATTGTGTAGGTTGGTCTGGAAGGAAACATGGGCTATATAATTTTTCGATATCGGAAGGGGGACGGACGCTCCCCCTTACGCCGAAAACGCAAATCAAAAGTGGACCGATCGGGACTATATAGGTATTAAATGAAAGGTATTATAGAGTAGAATACGAATATGGTTTTAAAGTTTGAGTTTAAGTACCCATCGGGTCGCCCCAACCCCAAAACTCCCCCAAACAGACATATTGGACGTTCATTTCAATATGGGGCTCAAATGAAAGGTATTCGGGAGGAGATTTCGAATCTGGCATACAAAATCAGATCGAAGTGCAGGGGGTCACGCCAACACCCAAAAACGCCATTAGACCCATTATGACTATATGATAGTTGGCTGGACCGATGTCCTAAAATTTTCATAGATTGTGTACGTTTGTCGCGAAGGAAACATAGGCTATATAATTTTTAGATATCGGGTGGAGGCGGACCCTCCCCCTTACCCAAAAACGCTACCCATATCCAAAATTGGTCCGATGGACACAACAAGGGTATCACATGAAAGGTATTGTAGACCAGAAAACTAATATGGCATTAAATTTTGGGTCCAAGTACCCAGCGGGGGTACCCGCCAAAACTCCTCTTCACAGATATATTCAAAATTCATGTCAATGTGGGACTCAAATGAAAAGTACTAGGCAGCAAATTACAAATATGACATAAAACATTAGGGCCAAGTAATGGGAGATCGCCCACCCCCACCCAAATGGTCATATTAGCCGACCATGGCTATATGAGACTCAAATGAAAGGTACTTAGGAGTAGATTATTAATATCTCATGGCGCTTTACCTCCTAAAGATACGTCATATGGATTATTTGACCCTTTATGACAAAATGGGGCTCAAATGAAAGGTATTTGAGAGTAGAAAACGAATTTGATATCCAATTTTGAAGCCAAGTGTTTTGCGACACGCCCTAAAGCACCCCCTAAACTGAGCTTCATTTCCGTTGGGAATAAAGTACGAGTTTCATATCAGTTTTTAGTGCAAAGTGCCGGTGGCCGACCCAGCCTCAAAACACCCTCCAAACGGTTCATATTTACCGGCCATGGCAATATGGGACTCAAATTAAAGGGATTTGGAAGTGCAGCACGAATTTGATATCCATATTTGAGTCGAAATATCAAAGGTGCCATCCCTCCCCTAAAAAGTACTTCTCATTACCCTATTTTTTTCTCATTACCAGGAATCGAGTTGGTGCAATCTTCTCACACATCAATGAGTGCTTTCCGATGCAAGTTTAAACTCTATGATAAGAGACAGTTTTTTTAGTTGAGTCCGAACGGCGTCCCGTAGTGCGACACCTCTTTGGGGAAAATTTTTTAAATGACCATGCATGGCATTGTACCTCGCAAATGTCGCCAACTACCGCTTTGTCCTATGTTCTCACAAGGATTCGAACGCGTTCAGCGTCATTGGCTTCAATGGTACGAATTCGATATCCGCATTCAGGGCTAAGTGTACCCACCCTAAAAAGATATTACAGAGTTAAAGAAGGCGCAGCGGAGCGGGCCCGGTTCGGCTTGTCTCCCATATAAACCGATCTCCCGATTTGACTTCTTGAGCCTTTACAAGCCGCAATTTTTGTCCGATTTGGCTGAAATTTTGCAGGCAGTGTTCTTTTAAGATTTCCAACAACTGTTCAAATACGGTTCAAATTAGTCTATAACCTGATATAGCTCCCATGTAAACCGGTCTACTTATCATCCTTGTTCGATTCCTAGAGCTTTAATTTTTGCTGGTTTTACTGAAGTTTCGTAGTTAGAATATAATAATGCTCTCTGGCTAAATTTATTTTGAATAATTTTTGAGCAGAATTCATGGTGGTGGGTTCCCAAGATTCGGCCTGGCCGAACTTAGCACGCTTTTACTTGTTTCTAATTAACTAAAATAATTATTTTTCATTTTCTATAACACCAGCTAATATTTTTACATTTTTATCGTGCCAGAGATGTATAATTTTCTCTTTCTCTCCCCCTGCCAGTGTGACATGAACTCATATTCAAATGTTTAGCATGCATTCATTATTTTTGCAATTTTTTCCACATTGTTTGCCATCCATGTACAAATGGAAAGCACACAGTCTCACACTTCTACAAAAAAAAAAAAAAAAAAAAAAAAAAAAAAAAAAAATGGTCCATGCTTGCACACATAGCAAAGTGTACTAAATATACACCCATAACAGTTGCCTTATGCATGACCTTTTGTTTATGTTTATGAACACTTGAGCATTTGCACTTCACTTCACTACAGCTTCAGCTGTTTCCCCATAGTTTTGCTGTCCAAACGACGATTGAGGAGTTTAACATAAGCATGAGCTGTAGAAAAGTGTGCACTCACCCAACCCTTTTGTGTGTAAAGCCAACATTTTAGTTTAATTAAATTTTGCCAAAGTTTCTGTGTTCAACCAAATGGCAAAATGGCAATGGCAGGAAAAACGACAACGTTTAACTGAACCAAATGAACTTTGACTTAAATACATGAAGAGAACATAATTTTGTGCTGGTATTTGATTTGCATGCCCCTACAGCACAACAATGTCTTATACAAAGAAGAACTAATTTTCAACAGCTAGAAGAAAAAACTCAGAAAAACATTTCTTTTTCATTGCTCAATGTGATTTGTACTTACTTTTTATCATATTTTGAATATAATATTCTTAAAAGTTTTTCTGAAGTTATATAAGCTTAACTTTTCATTCATAAGAGTGAGGTCGCATAACCAATACGGGGTTAAAGGATTCGATTCAAAAGTTTGACCTTGTCGCTACTGAGGTAGTATAGTGCGCAAATATCTTCTAAGTGAGTGTGACCTTACCTATTCACAACATTTTTTCCAACTATGCATATCTTGCCTGTTACCCTATTGTAGGGTAACTTAAATCTCACTTTATTCGACCTTTGACCTTTGCAAACTTATTTTGGCTTTAAATCAACAGTTTTTTTTTTGTTATTTTTGGGGGTAAAGTGTGAAGTTTTCAATTTTGTGGTTTCTCACTCAGGTGGGTGTTTAGATTATAAAACAAAGGCAACGTGCATGTGGGCGTATACATAACATAAGGCCAGTCTATGTTGCTTATACGGCACATAGGCCACCACAGGTTTGTTTTGAAAGCAACCTCCTCTCTTAGTCAAGGCAAGGCAAAACTGGAGAAAGTGCTTTGGTGTGCACATTGCAAGTGGAAAGATAACTTTAATTAATTTAAATGAGTATTTCTATCTTGCACCAATGCTACATAGACAGTATCTAAGCAAGCAAAGTTAGGCCTTATAAATTGCTTATAAATGTTCATTGAGGTGTGTATATTCGCTTAGACAAATAAATTAAAATACTAAATTCAAAGATCAGTTTCCAAAGCTTATTTCTTTATAAGAATTATCTTAGTTCATTAAAAGTCAAAATTTAATTAGCTAATTGTTTAGAAGGGTAATTAAACAATACGTACTACGTTTGAAACATACGGATGTCCAAACAAGTAAAAAGGCTTTAAGTTCGGCTGGGCCGAACTGTCCTAAATTTCAGCAAAATCGGATAGTAAATGTGGCTTTTATGGGTCTAAGACCCTAAATCGGAGGATCGGTCTATATGGCAGCTATATCCAAATCTGAACCGATCTGGGCCAAATTGAAGAAGAATGTCAAAGGGTATAACACAACTCACTGTCCCAAATTTCAGTAAAATCGGGTAATAAATGTGGCTTTTATGGGTCTAAGACCCTCAATCGGAAGATCGGTCTATATGTCAGCTATATCCAAATCTGACCCGATCTGGGGCAATTTGACGAAGGATGTCAAAGGGCCTAACACAACTCACTGTCCTGAATTTCAGCAAAATCGGATAATAAATGTGGCGTTTATGGGTCTAAGACCCTAAATCAGAGGATCGGTCCATATGGGGGCTATATCAAGATATATTCCGATATAGGCCATCTTCGAACTTAACCTGCTTATGGACAAAAAAAGAACTTGTGCAAAGTTTCAGCTCAATATCTCTATTTTTGAAGACTGTAGCGTGATTTCAACAGACAGACGGACGGACATGTCTGGATCGTCTAAGATTTTTACGCTGATCAAGAACAGACGTCACAGTCATTGTGTCCGTCATGACAGGTCACTGTCTAATCGGAAAACATGCTGACAGACTGAAGGTTGTCAGTAACGACTTTTGCAGAAGCTGTAGGGAAAAAGAAGAGAAAAGAAAAGATAGAACACCTTCTGTGTGTGTGTGTGTCCCGCACTAGCAGTTAGAAAGAGTTCCACTTTAGGTTCTCATTTCTTTGAGAACCTATCCGATTTAGCGGATATGAACATTCGCAAGTTATAGGGACTTTTAATGCAATCTTCCTTCTTCTGTTCCTGAGCTATCACAATGGACGAAAACGTCTAAGTGAGTCTGATAGCAGACTATCACTTAAACCTAACCCAAGTTCTGCAGGTTGTTCAATGAGTTACTGTAGCCGGCACAAGAACGTCCTGGCCCATAAACCTGCCTGTTCCTTCCTCAAAATGCTCTCAAGTTCATGTGAAATACGCAGCAGACGGAAACTAGCCATCATTTTATTTATTGCTTTTAACCATGTAATCCCCCTCCAGCTTTCGCACTGGTCACCCTTCTTTGGGATTGTGACCATGATCCCCTTCTTCCAATCCGAGGGGACAGCGTTTGTATACCAGGCCTCTCTGATTATTGAGGTAATCACTTGGGCTAAGGGGTGTGCCCCACACCGCAACAGTTCAGCAGCAGAAAATCAGGGCCAGCTCAATTGGCGTTTTTGAGTGAGACCAGAACGGTCTCAAGGGGTGGGGCTGTAGATAATCCCTGCGTGTGTTTCGGCGGGGTTTTAAATGGTTCGCAGCTGAACAGGAAATTGTCAACGGTTGCTGGTCGTTCGGAGCTGAAAATTCCTCACTACCTTTCTTAACATAAATTGCCGTTGGCCTTATATTGTCGATATTCACTTGTTATACCCTCCACCACAGGATGCGAGGTATTCCCATTTCGTCATTCCGTTTGTAAAACCTCGAAATATGCGTCTAAGACCCCATAAAATATTGGTTGCCCAAAAAGTAATTGCGGATTTTTTAAAAGAAAGTAAATGCATTTTTAATAAAACTTAGAATGAACTTTAATCAAATATACTTTTTTTCCACTAAAATAGCTAAAAGTAACAGCTGATAACTGGCAGAAGAAAGAATGCCATTACAGAGTCACAAGCTGTGAAAAAATTTGTCAACGCCGACTATATGAAAAATCCGCAATTACTTTATGGGCAACCCAATATATATATTCTTGATCGTCATGACATTTTAAGTCGATGTAGCCGCTTGAAATATGTTCACAAATACTTTTTATTAGTGCAGGTCGGTCGGGATTGTAAATGGGCCAAATCGGTCCATGTTTTGATATAGCCTCCATGCAAACCGATCTTGGGTCTTGACTTCTCGAGTTTCTAGAGAGCGCAATTCTTATCCGATTTGGCTGAAATTTTGCACGACGTGTTTTGTTATGACATTCAACAACTGTGCCGAGTATGGTTTAAATCGATCCATAACCTGATATAGCTGCCATAAAAACCAATCTTGGGTCGTGACCTCTTGAGCCTCTAGAGTGCGCAATTCTTATCCGATTTGAATGAAATTTTGTACGACATGTTTTGTTATGATATTCAACAAATGTGCCGAGTATGGTTCAAATCGGTCTATCTTTTGATATAGCTGCCATATAAACCGATCTTGGGTTTTGACTTCTCGAGTTTATAGAGAGCGCAATTCTTATCCGATTTGGCTGAAATTTCCCACGAAGTGTTTTGGCATCACTTCCAACAAGTATGCCAAGTATGGTCTAAATCGGTTGTTAACCTTATATAGCTGCCATATAAACCGACCTTGGGTCTTGACTTCTAAAGCTTCTAGAGGGCGCAATTCTTATCCGATTTGGCTGGTATGACTCCCAACAACTACGCCAAGTATAGGTTTATTCAGTCCATAACCTGATATAATCACAATATAAACCTATCTTGGGACTTGACCTCTTGAACTTCTAGAGGGCGCAAATCTTATCCGGCTTGGCCGAAATTTTGAACGAAGTGTTTTATTTTGACTTCCAACAAGTGTGTCAAGTGTGGTCTTAATCAGTGTATATCCTGATATAGCGGCCATATAAACCGATCTCCCGATTAGATTTCTTGCACTTCTAGGGGGCTCATTTCTTATTCAATATGGTCGAAATTTTGCATATGTCGTTTTGGTATGACTTCGAAGAACTATTGCAAGGATGGTCTAAATCGGTATATAACCAAATATAGCTGGCCATATAAACCGATCTCCAAGTTTGACTTTTTAAACCTCTGGAGGGAGCAATTATTACTCTATTTGCTTGAATTTTTCGAGGTGGTGTTTTTCAATGACTGATGTTTTTCTATTTTAAATAGTCATAGAACATGACAAATGTGATCCATGAGGGAGGGTATACAAGATTCGGCCCGGTCGAACTTATCACTCTTTTACTAATTTTACTGACTCGTTTACACCACGCATGTTTCCAATATTAGCTGTATTTTCGGCTTGCACTGCCAGCATATTAAAATATATTTCTTAATCTGACAATTACCACTTTCCAACATGTTTTTAATGCTCTCGTCAAGTTTCGAACTTAGCCGTTTAGAGTGACAGGCGAACTGCTAACCACATAAAAAGGCCCCATACCACCAAAAATCTATCATACCACCAAAAAGCTTCATCATTTCCCATAACCTTCTAAGCCGTGGTAAATTATCAAAGAAATTCTCCAATAACAATTCTTATAAATTTTTAAGATTCCTCACATGTCTATCATATAAATTCCTTTAAATCCTTTTCCTTCTCTCTCCTTTTATAAAGTGCTTAGAGCGGAAACGACAACATCTAACCGCAGCATTATTATCACAAAATCTATCACACAGTTCATTTAATAAAATCCCCAAAACGCTCAAAATGGAGAGCAAAAGGCACAACACAGTAATAATTGTGCAAAGCAATCGAAGGCAATGAACATTGACATTGGATAACAATGAACCAAATGAAAATCGAAGGACATTTCCGTTTAGGATTCATTATTTCATGCTCCCTCTTCAAAGATTATCCCTTTTTTGGGGTGATGAAGCATGCAGAGGAAAGCCATTAATAAACACATAAATAACTTCTTAGCAGTCTTTAGAGTTGGTAGATGGATTGGTTAGGGATTGCAAACAAAAAATGCCACGAAAGAGGAAAGGACCAAAGCGTAAACTGTGAAAATGTGTATTGAAATGTTAAAGGTTTGCCAATAAAGGGGAATTGTTACACAAACCACTGGAAAAAGGATTTTTTTCGCCACTGATGTTTCTCAATCACATGATGTTTAGAGTAATCATTGAGGCCTGATTTGTGCAACAAAAGAATATAGACAAAAAAACCCAGAGGGGTCGTACTTTGGCATGCAAAAAGAGGATTTTTAACTACTCCAGTGGAATTCAGGGTATTAAATAAATTTTTGTGAAAAGTGATAATAACCAACCGAAGGACGGACAGTCAAACAGATGGACGGACACATAGGCTGACAGACAGACAAACGGGCGGACGGACAATAGACAATCGGACGAACGGACAAGCAGACAGCCGGTTGGACGGAAAAACGGACAGACGGGCGGATGGCCTAATAGGTTAGGTAAGGTTATGTTGAAAAGAGGGTGCAAATGTTAATCCACCCCATGCCACTATGGACATACACCTAAGCCAGTAATCGGCTTGTTGTGCGGAATTCCGTGCTACTTACAAAATCCTTGACAGTTTTCTATGTCACTCCCCTCAGTTGGTTCATGTCTAGTACAGTGTCCCCACCTAAGTACCGGTGTCTGTTGCACGCGAAAGCCGGGTAATGACAAAGGAAATGCTCCAACGTCTCATCATCTTCCCCGCATGCCCAACACATGCTATCACTTGCCGCACCGATTTCATATAAGTGAGCTTGTAGTCCTATATGTCCCGCTATGATATTAATAGCTATACTTACCTCTTACTCACTTCCTTACTGTAAGCCTCGTGTTCTAACAATCTGGATCCCCCCATAGAATTTTTGCAGTCCTACCGACCGTTTCGCTGTTCCACAGGATTGAATGAGCATTCGTCGAACACGCCACGGGATCAATCCCATGGCAGCCGGTTGTATGTACCGGATTGACCTATTGAATTCCTTCATCGGCAAGGGCTGCCGCCTCATTGTACCACACACTGCTACTACAACAACAACAACGCCACGGGTTAACCAAGTTTATTGACGGTAGTGCTGTGGCCTTCACCGCCAAATAATCTGCCCTTCCATTCCTCCCTACACCGTTAGGGGCCGGCACCCAAACGATGCGGATCGTGCCATCATCCTCAGAGAAGGCGTTAATCTCCTACTTGCTCTCCAAGACTGTTCGTGAGCTTACCCTCATGGTTGTTATTGCCCTTATGGCAATTTTACTGTCCGTAAAGATGTTCACACTCTACGTCCTCGCGTTAGCTCTACACCATTTCACGCATTCCGTGATCGCCCGGATCTCCGCCTGCAGGACCCAATTATGGTCGAGCAGTCTAAAACAGAGCTCAGCCCCTGAGTTCTCAATGTAGACGCCCACTCTGTCCTCTAGCTTCGATCCATCCATGTAAATTGATCTTACAGATGGCAGTACTAGGGTTCCGTCAATCCCAGAGTGTGCCGCTGGCAGCAGTGCCTTTCACTCAACCTCAAGGTTCATCTCAGGTATCCGAGCGGTAGCCTTCCCTTCCTTCCAGGTTCCCTATCATCGTCTCGATTATACCGAGATGGCATGATCTGCTCCCATCCTCAATCCATTCTCCCATCGCCTTAAGTCTCATAGTCGCAATGGCTGCCTCACACTAAATCTGTTTGTCAATGGGTCGGATATCAAGAATGGTCTTCAGTGTCCTAGTGGGCGTGGTCCTCATCGCTCCGCCTATGCCAAGACAACATATTCTCTGAACCTGTTGTATGGTCCTTATGTTGCACTTTTTCTCCAAAGCAGTCCACCACATAATGAAGCGTATGTAAGTATTGGTCCAATCACGCTCCTGTAGAGCCAGTGGACTATCCTCGAATTCGGGCTCTATATCTAAAATAGTGCCCTAGGTGGTGTGGTCCTCATCGCTGTGCCTATGCCAAGACAACATGATCTCTGAACCCGTGGTATGGTCCTTATGAGGCACTTTTTCTCCATAGCAGTCCACCACATAATGAGGCGTATGTAAAAATTGGTCTAATCATGCTCCTGTAGAGCCAGTGGACTATCCTCGGAATTGGGCCCCATTTCGAGCTTGCGGCCCATCTACATAGTACCCAATATCTGTCTGCCTTCTCAGTACGCTCCTGAATGTGACACTTCCTTATCTTCCTTATCAGATATCAAAATCTTGTTATTGAGGAAACGTGGCGCATTAAATTGAGTTAATAGGTGGACGGACGGATGGGATGAAAGCTGGACAAACAAATGGGGTGAAAGGTGGAGGGACGGAAAGACCGATGGCCAAAAGGACAGAAAGACACAGATAGACGGACAAACGGATGAACAAGTGGACTTACGGATGGGCTGACAGGTGGATAGACGGACAGACCGACAACCAAAAGGACAGATGGACGGACCGACGAACACACGGATGAACAGGTGGACGGACTGATAGACTGACAGCAGACACAGATAGATGGACAGACGGACTAACCGACAGCAGTCAAACGTGGGTGGAGAGGCAGACCGACAGTCAAAAGGACTGATGGACGGAAAGACGGACACACTGATGAATAAGTGGACGGACGGATGGTCTGAAAGGTGAAAGAACGAATGGGCTGACACGTGGACGGACGGACATAACGACATACAAAAAGACAGACAGACAGACGGACAAATGGATGAAAATGTGGATGGAAAGATAGGCTGTCAGGTGGATGGTCGGACTGACCGACAGCCAAAAGGACAGACAGATACATATGGACGGACAGACGGACAAACGGAATAACATGTGGACGGAAGGATAGGCTGTCAGGTGGATGGTCGGACAGACCGACATCCAAAAGGACAGACAGACACAGATGGACGGACAGACGGATACACGGATGAACAGGTGGACGGACTGATATACTGACAGCAGACACAGATGGATGGACAGACATCCTGGCCGACACACTTATGGGCGCATAGACGGACGGACAAACCGACAGCAGACACAGGTGGACAGATAGACAGACACACATCCAGGCTGACACACGCATAGACGAATGTTATAACCGACAGCAGGCACAGGTGAGTGGACGGGCAGACCGACAGCCAAAAGGACTGATGGACAGTAAGACAGACACTTTGATGAATAAGTGGACGGACGGATGGGCTGAAAGGTGAACGAACGAATGGGCTGACACGTGGACGGACGGACAAGCCGACATACAGAACAGACAGCCAGACAGAGATGGACGGTCAGACGGACAAACGGATGAACAAGTGGGCGGAAGGATAGGCTGTCAGGTGGATGGTCGGACAGACCTACAGTCAAAAGGACATACAGACACAGATGGGCGGACAGACGGATACACGAATGAACAGGTGGACGTACGGACAGACAAACAGCAGACACAGTTAGAAGGACAGGCAGAAAAACTTCTTGGCCGCGACACACGGATGGACGCATAGACGGACGGACATCTCCCATTTCTCTTAGAATCTTAGAACCATCAACAAACCTTAAACAGTTTGTAAGCTCAAAATGGGAGATTGTGAAATTTCGATGTATTGCAAGCGAAATAACAAAATTCCTTCCCATGGTGTTGGCTATAAAAAAACTCCTGCGTCGCCCCCATAGCCCTAATACAGATTAATTTTTCTACCCATTTCTCATGAAATTGCCATTTTTTCGAAATCTTTTGACTCAATGCCAGCACACTTCCTCAATAAAAAAAAAATGTCTACTCTTTCCGGCTCATTTATAACATATCTAAAATTCATTTGTATTTATTTGAGGCAATATATGTATATAAAAAAAAGTATCCTCCTCCCCCACCCACTAGACCCTCTTCAAAAAAGTGTGATAGGTAAAGTCCTCACAGCAAAAGGAATATCACTTCCCCAGCAACAAATACCACAAAAAATAGAAAAGTCAACAGACAATAGATAGCAAATATCGAAAAGCAAGCGAGCCAAGCAGCAACACTTCCACCGTGCCAGAGGACACGTAGTCACACGATGAATGTGGCAAATAGGGAATGAAACCATTGATGTTGGTTTGCTGGTGACATAGTGTTGGTGGCGCCCACACACAAAACCACTATGGCCGGGCAAGAACTGTCAGGACTAACAAACAAAAATGACAATAAAACGTTTTGTGATTTCATGCCATAGAGTTTCATTTTTGCATCATTCAACCTGCCCCATTTTCACTCCACATCCTAACAACCGCTTCAAAAAAGAAAATCTAAACACAAAAGGACACGTTCATCAAATAGAATGAAGCAACTTTTGCCTTGGCCATATGCAACCATAGCTTGGGCCAAAGCAAAGATGATGTTGTGCACTTGTCATCATACACTGGCAAAAAAAAATGTTTTTCTAGTATATATGGATAAAATTTTCAGCCTAACAGATATATGATTGCAGGATATGAATCTCTCTAAATAGCATATATTTGTACGAGAAGTTAGTTGATTGCTATCTGATTCACTCTGAAACCTAACGTTCATAGTAAGATATGATACTAAACAGCTTACCTGCCACCAAACCCCCCGCAGAGTTTTGCTTTTCCTGAATTAAGTCCTTTAATAGCAATCTGACTTTGAAATGGTCCATTAAAACCCCTATTAGCAGTCTGATGTCAGGTGTCCTTAGCTCCAGGATGTCTGATGTCCTTAGCCCCAACACCGGCACCTTCTACCTTCTTAAAAAATGCTTCTACCAAATTACTCTGCCAAAATATTCACCAGTGCAAGCCTGCGGTCTCGATAATTCAGTAGCATGTCATTGGAAAATTGCCCATGAGCATTCCATTATGGAATTAGGGCAAACTCCCACATATCAATGATTTCTGTCCGAACCAATTTTAAGCTCAATGGTAATGGGCTTCCCTTTCATAGCCTAGTCCGAACGGCGGCACCATTTTGGAGAGAAGTTTGTACATGGCAAAGTACCTCACAGTCAGCATTAGAAGGGGATAAGCACCGCTGAAAATTTTATGATAGTCTCGTCAAGATTCGAACCCAGGCGTTCAGCGTCATAGGCGGACATGATAACCTCTGCGCTGTGGCCTTCCTTCCGTTTATTCTTCGAGGTTACATTCATATATGAAGGCCATTTAGTCATCCGCCACCTGCTGACCACGGTAGTACCCTGAGCTTAGCCCTACTCTCTTCGTCTGTACGTTTGTCACTCTGTCTGTCCGTATGTTTGTCTATCTACCTGTCTGTCTGTTTGTCTGCCCGTCTGTCTGTCTCTCTGCTTGTGTGGCCACATTTTTATACCCTCCACCATAAGATGGGGGGTATACTAATTTCGTCATTCTGTTTGTAACTACTCGAAATATTCGTCTGAGACCCCATTCTTGATCGTCGCGACATTTTATGTCGATCTAGCCATGTCCGTCCGTCCGTCTGTCCGTCCGTCCGTCCGTCTGTCTGTCGAAAGCACGCTAACTTCCGAAGGAGTAAAGCTAGCCGCTTGAAATTTTGCACAAATACTTCTTATTAGTGTAGGTCGGTTGGTATTGTAAATGGGCCATATCGGTCCATGTTTTGATATAGCTGCCATATAAACCGATCTTGGGTCTTGACTTCTTAAGCCTCTAGAGTGCGCAATTCATATCCGATTGGAATGAAATTTTACACGACGTGTTTTGCTATGATATCCAACAACTGTGCCGAGTATAGTTCAAATCGGTCCATAACCTGATATAGCTGCCATATAAACCGATCTTGGGTCTTGACTTCTTGAGCCTCTACAGTGCGCAATTCATATCCGATTGGAATGAAATTTTGCACGAAGTGTTTTGTTATGATATTCAACAACTGTGCTAAGTATGGATGAAATCGGTCTATAACCTGATATAGCTGTCATACAAACCGATCTTGGGTCTTGACTTCTTGAGCCTCTAGAGGGCGCAATTCTTATCCGATTAGAATGGAATTTCGCACGACGTGTTTTGTTATGATACCCAACAACTGTGCCAAGTATGGTTCAAATCGGTCCATAACCTGATATAGCTGCCATATAAACCGATCTTGGGTCTTGACTTCTTGAGCCTCTAGAGGGCACAATTCTTATCCGATTTGAATGAATTTTTCACGAAGTATTTCGTTATGATATTCAACAACTGTGCTAAGTATGGTTGAAATCGATCCATAACCTTATATAGCTGTCATGTAAACAGATCTGGGGATTTGGCTTCTTGAGCTTCTAGAGGGCGCAATTCCTATCCGATTTGGCTGAAATTTTGCATGACGTATTTTATTTTTACTTTCAACAACTGTGTCAAATAAGGTTCAAATCGGTTCATAACCTGATATGGCTGCCATATAAACCGATCTGGGATCTTGACTTCTTGACCCCTAGAGGTCGCAATTTTTATCCGAAATGCCTGAAATTTTGTACGACGAATCCTCTCATGACCATCAACAAACGTGTTTATTGTGGTCTGAATCGGTCTATAGCCCGATACAGATCCCATATAAATCGTTCTCTCTATTTTACTTCGTAAGTCCCAATGGGCGCAATTCTTATACGAATTGGCTGAAATTTTACACAGGTCTCCAACATATAATTTAATTGTGGTCCGAACCGGACCATATCTTAATATCGTTTTAATAGCAGAGCAACTCTTTTCTTATATCCTTTTTTGCCTAAGAAGAGATGCCGGGAAAAGAACTTGACAAATGCGATCCATGGTGGAGGGTATATAAGATTCGGCCCGGCCGAACTTAGCACGCTTTTAATTGTTTCTAATGTTCTCGCCAGGATACTAACCTAGGCGTTCAGCGTCATAAGCGGACATGCAAACTTCTGCGCTACTGTGGCTTCCTTGTTGAGATATGTAACCATGCCATTTGTGACACAATTTTGGCTAGCTTGTCATCAAACTTTTCTGAACAATCTTCGGATAGCGCGGCACCCAGCACAAGACTCCCAATGAACACGTTGCGCACCATTGGCCTTCGTAAGCATACACGTACAGTCTCGAGATTTTCGCCATCCACCGAAAGGTACGGGTGGAAATTGTGGCCTTCGTAAGTCTGCAGGTAAGACTCTCCGCAGACAGGAGAGTCTTACTTGGACGTTACACACGTCTATGAGTCAATATATCAACAAAATTTTCAACCACTTAATGATAAGCCTTGCCTCAGTGCCCCCTGCAGTCTAGACCAGTCCGTATATATTGTAGGTCCTGATGAAAGCCAGATCCTGGCGAAAATATCAGAATAAAAATGTCAGCGGTGGTTATCCCCTCTTAATGCTGGCGACATTTGTGAGATACTTTGCCATGTTAAAAAAACTTCTCACCAAAGAGGTGTCGCTCTGTGGTACGCCGTTCAGACTTGGCTATAAAAGGAGGCCCCTTATCATTGAGCTTAAACTTGAATCGCACATCGTTGGTTTTTTTGGGGCACTATGTAATGATGGCGAGACCATCAAAAAAAATTTTCAGCATTGGTTTTCCCCTCCTAATGCTGGCAACATTTATGAGGTACTATGCCATGTAAAACTTCTCCCCAAAGTGGTGTCACACAGCGGCATGCCGTTCGGACTCGGCTTATCATTGAGCCTAAACTTGAATCGGACTGATATGTGAAAAGTTTGCCCCTATTCCTTAGTGGAATGTTCATGGGCAAAATTTGATAATTTGCAATGTAACGTAAACTTTTCTTCCCAAAGAGGTGTCACACGCCGTTCGGATTTGGTTATAAAAGGAAGTTCCTTATCATTGAGCTTCAACTTGAATCGAACAGCTCTCATTGATGTATGAGAAGTTTGCCTATGTTTCTCAATAGAGTTTTTATGGGTAATTTTGCAATTTGCAAAGATAACAGCAAAGTTCCACCAGATAAAGTTACTCTTTACGGGTGTTCGGCGCCCAAGCAATAAACCAAGAATCACCACCTTGGAAAATTTGTACTTCGCGCTGCCCATACTGCACAAGACTTCACTTGCAGTTATAGTCCCAAACCCGTCCATAAATATCGAGGGTTTAGATAAATGGCGGGGTGCCACCCGGCCCAATTATCCTTCCACACTAGCTGGAACTTTGAGTTCCAATCACTGTGGTGTGCATCGTTATCACGAGAAGCGATTTCGGATGGTGGAATACTCCATACTGAGTAGTTACTCCGTATGGAGTATTCCACCATCCGAAATCGCTCGGTTCCACCATCCGTAATTGCAGTCGCGGACTTTCAGCGGTATAGAATAGAGAGTCTGACATAGTGTGGGACCCGGACTCTTGCTTAAATACTCAGTGCCTATGATGCTCAATATGACAAGGCGAGCTATTGGCGCCTTTAAACAATCAATGACCATCACGTTCGGAAGCGATAGGTTCTATGAAACGAGCTTGCTCGACTATTAGAGCTTGACGATGATCGCTACCTCAACATGCAAATATCGCTACAACAACAACAACCCTCTGTGGTAAGATGACCTCATTCCCAATTGCCGTAGAGAGCCTGATAAGAGGAAGATCTTTGTTACCGGCAGGTCCCAGGAAAATTCTTACTGCTACACACTTAACGTATAAGTGAAAATATTTCAGATCGTAGCCTATGGTAGTAAGCGCATCCGGTGAGGCATTACTACTCGTTTCTGATATCAACACATGGCACGGTATGGTATGTCACAGCACCCACATACCATAACTCTTGAGGTCACCCCAGTTACCAATAAGGAAAATAGGTGGGGAATCACATCAACCAATCACCAAAGTAAGTGGTATCGAACCCAGCCTTTCGCCTAACGATTGCTTTAGAGAACATTCGCTTTAGACACTCTTCCCGAAGTTCTTTATTCTTACCAAACTATAGTCAGTCTTAGCCCTTTATATTAAACCCCTTGGGATAGCGCCAGCTCCACGCCATCCTGGATCGGCCTACTAGAAACGTGTGTAAAGGCTTCGGACAAAATATAGTATTGGGTTGCGTAAAAAAGTATATTTGATTAAAGTTCATTCTAAGTTTTATTAAAAATGCATTTTCTTTTAAAGAATCCGCAATTACTTTTTGGGCAACCCAATATAAAGTGGACCTCTTTGGTATCGCCTCCTCTCTCCCGGTATCAGAACTACCGTGGTGCCCGGATCCTTCTTTAATATCCTGCGGAGTCTTTTATTCCATCCATAGTCCTTTATGGCAGACCAGACTCTCAATCTTACCTTCCAGCTCATACCGTTCGATTAACAATAGGAACAGAGTGATGCTCTTCTTGATCCTCTCCTTAACGTTCCTTATTCACATCAATCTCTGGTCGAGGTTTACGCCTGTGTCCTTTCAATTCATAATTTTCCGCTTTTGGCAGATAGTTCCAGTTAAATCATGCTAGAGTTAATGCCACGCCCATCTTAACCACCTTTTAAATCGTAGATGGGCAACAACACACAACCACACATAAATACCTATGCTCGCGAGCATAAGTAAAACAAACAAACACACTCGGACAGCGTAAGCATCTTCGTGTGAATTCGTTCGGTTGGCTCATTGTTGTCATTCAACAAAGCCATTCACCCTGTTGATGTTCAGCACTTGTAGAAGATACCAATACAAACACAATTTAGTTTTTTTATCACTGTTCCCTCCAAACATTTTCTATCGTGCGAGTCACTAAATCTGCACTCAAGGAAGTTGAAAACAATCTCAGGCGATATCATTTTTTACTCTAATTAGTGTCTCGGTACGGGAGAAAACGTGCCACTTGGCGATATATACCTATGAGTGACTAAATAGGGACTAAAAAAAGTGTAAAATTCGATTATCAACGTCATTTATAAAAATAAAAATTTATTTGCCAAATGTCTTTTTTTACCTTTTAGAGTGAGGCTTATTTTTATTTCTCTTTCAAATTTATTTCTTTTCCAAATCAAGATTAATAATCGAAGATTTTCTTTGCAATGATTTTCCCTGACTGGGATTTGAACAGCCAACCTTACGATTGTGAGGCGTATGCTATCCCTCTGTGCTACCAGCCTTTCTTCATTACAGAAGGCTAAGTTAACATACATTCTCTTGTTTGGGGTTTTTTGAGTTAGCGTCCAAAACAATAACAAAAAATCTATTTTTAAATTTGTAGCAATAACAGTTGATTATGAGAAACTAATTAGCGAAACATGAATGACAGAATTTCGACAGTAATGCATTTTGTTGTTGTAAATCTTGAAATTTCTACAAACTATCATACAAAAGGACCTAAAAAGTGACTATTCTGCGAGGGAGTGAGAAAGTCACTTCCAAATGTTTGGAGGGTTATAAGTGCACCTAAAGCTAAGTTCGTATTAGTAGAGAAAAAACCCACCACACACGAGAACGAGAAAGGCAACGACATAGGAAACAACTTTCACTCTCTCTTCTTCAAAGTACATGGGAATCCCATTGATAACCATGAGACACATAAGGACATATAATTGTGGCAGTGTTTAAATGGTCACAGTCCGTCTTATCTAGCTCTCCGATATTTTGCTACATCGTACCAATTCAGTTCACCTCTACCATTCAATGTCCTAGATGGGGCAAAATATCTTCTATACAAGCGAGCGATCACTGATTCATAAATTCTTTTGTACAGTACCATCTCCACCTTTCCAATTGCTTATGCCAATCTCATTACCCTTCCCACATTCAGTCAGCTTCGAAGTGCATGCTGAACAAGGCTATTATTAGTAGAGAGAAATTTTAAAACTTTTTTTTAAATAGTGATCACGTCATCTATGTAGGCAATAGCCTGGATACACTCTTTCTCAAAAGATCTGAGAAACCCATTGATAACCAAGAGTTTTGAGTCTCATGCAATGTTTTTTTTAGTCGACTTGGCCCTGTCTGTCTGTCTATCGAAAGCGTTTGAAATTTTGGACAAAAACTTGCTATTAGTGTAAGTCGGCTGGGATTGTAAATGGACTATATCGGCTCATGTTCTGATATAGCTGCCATATAATCCATTTCTGGATATTGATTTCTTGAGCCTCTAGAGGAGGCAATCCTGTGCCATGAATGGTCCAAATCAATTCAAAACCTGATAGAGTTGTCATATAAACCGATCTCGGATCGTGACTCCATGAGCACCTGGGGGGGGCAATTCTTATTCGATTTGGCTGAAATTTTGCACGTAGTGTTTTGTCATGACTTCCAATAACTGTCCCAGGTATGGTCTATATGGGTTCATACCCTGATGTAGCTCCCATATAAACCGATCTCGCAACTTGACTTCTTGAGTCCCTAGTGATTATACCCACCTCCGAAAAGTCATAATGATTATACGATTTTGCTGAAATTTGGAACAGTGAGTTGTGTTTGGCCCCTCGACATATTTCTGCAATTTAGCTCATATCGGTCCAGATTTGGACCGCTGCCATATAGACCGATCTCTCGATTTAAGTTCTTGGGCCCATACAAGGCGCATTTATTGTTCGCTTTCGCCGAAATTTTAGACAGTGAGTTGTGTTAAGCCCTTCGATACTCTTCTTCAATTTGACCCAGATCGGTCCAGATTTGGATATAGCTGCCATATAGACCGATCTCTCGAGTTAAGGTTTTGGGTCCTTAAAAGGCTCATTTATTTTCAGATTAAGCCAAAATTTGGGACAGTGAATTGTGTTAGGGCCTTCGACATCTTTCTGCAATTTGGCCCAGATCGGTTCAGATTTGGATATATCTGCCATATAGACCGATCCCTCGATTTAGGGTTTTGGGCCCATAAAATGCACATTTATTGTCCGATATTGCCGAAATTTGGGACAGTGAGTTGTGTTAAGCCCTTCGATACTCTTCTTCTAATTGACCCACATCGGTCCAGATTTGGATATAGCTGCCATATAGACCGATCTCTCGAGTTAAGGTTTTGGGCCCTTAAAAGGCTCATTTATTGTCCGATGTCGCCGAAATTTGGAACAGTGAGTTGTGTAAGGCCCTCCGACATCCCTCTTCAATTTGGCCCAGATCAGTTCAGATTTGGCTTTATCTGCCATATAAACCGATCTCTCGATTTAAAGTCTATAGGGCCAAGAAAGGTGCATTTATAATTCAGTTTCAGTAAAATTTGTGACTAACGTTAGGCTTTTCGACATCCGTGTCCCATATGATTCAGATCGGTCTATATTTGGATATAGCTACCAAAAAGACCAATATTTTGTTCTACAAAATTGAACAATGATTTGTAACAATGTAATTAGACCACTCGATATAGCTGCTGTGTCGAAAATTATGAATTTTTCACCCGACTATGACGAAAGGTGGTTCACATATATGCCCGAGGTGGTGGGTATCCAAAGTACGGGCCGGCCTTGGTCTCCAACAGTCAAATCAAGTATGGCCCCAATCGGTTCATAACTTGATATAGCAATTCTTATCCATTATCCTTTGTTTGTCTATAAAGAGACTTTGGGCAAAGAACATGACAAATGCGATTCATGATGGAGCGTGCTACGTTCGGTTGGGCAGCTTCTAATTGTTTATCTTTCAATAGGTGGCATCCTTACAAACACCTCAGAGTCGGTTATGGATTTCGTCTTATTAAGGTCTTTTTTTTTTCAAACCCACGTTATGAAGGGCACCATAAGCCGACCTAGTGCAGTAAGAGTTTTTTATTTGTGTCTAACAGTCTTCAAAATAAAGGAAGAGAGCTAGTTCATCCTTCTGCAGAGAGTATCCTTCTTTTCACTCTTTAGAATAAAACAAACCAAACATTCTGCTATTCTGTCTGCTGAAGCATAACAGTTGATATGCCATCCAGTCCTGTTGACGTGTAGAGTTGAAATGAATACTCATGATGTTCGTGTCTTCAGCCATGAAAAATATTCCGACCAGATAGTTTGTCCAAGGTTCTAATCAATAATATCCGAATTCATCAAACATAAGAAGGAGATTAGTGTAGCTCTCAGTCTCATAAAGTGACACCTACACTACGAGCGTTCTTATGCAGAAAAGAAGAAGAAGCCATCTAGCCATGTCCGTCCATCCGTTTAAAATCACGATAGCGTTCCAACGCATAAAGCTTGCCTCTTGAAATTTTGCATAGACACTTCCTATTTACACTTGTCGCCGGTGAATGCCAATGGGTCATATCGGTTAAGATTTAAAGATACCTCCCATCTAAACGATCTCCCTATTTGACATGTTGACCCCCTGGAAGCCATAGTTTTTGTCCGATTTGGCTAATATGTTGCACGCAGTGTTACGGCTCCGAACCGAAACTCTTGATTTTACATTTTTGTCCCCTGGAAGTCGCAATTTTTATCCGTTTTGAACAACTGTGCTAAGTACTCTACAAATCGGATTATAATCTGATGAAGCTGCCATACAAACCGATCTACCTATTTTCCACCTTGGTCCCCTGGAAGCCGCAATTTTTATCCGATTTGGTTTAAATTTTGCACGTAGTGTCCTGTTACGACCTCCAATAACTGTGCTAAGTACGATCTAAATCGGTGTTTAACCTAATATAGCTCCCATATAAGCCAATTTCCCGATTATCCTCGTTTGGTTCTTTGAAGCATATATTTTTACATGGTTAAGCAGAAATTTGGTGCGCAGAGTGAAATTATGACCTTCAACTAAATTTAGTGTAAATTTTAAGCATAATCCGTGGTGATGGGTTCCCAAGATTAGACACAGACCCAACTTAGCACAGTTTTGCTTATTTCAATCTAACCTTATCCATAATTTTTCTCAGTGTCCACCTGACTTGCCAAGAATTATGGTTTTGAGATGCCTCGGCCGTTGGTGATCAATATTTTTGTTTGAAAAATCCATATTGATGATGATAATAAAGGGGAGAGACAAGATGAAGAAGAATAGCGGAAGAAAAAAAACAGTCACGTTAGTTATTGTTGGTATCACTTTCTATCAATTGCTGCCACTTGGTGGTCTAGCACTGACGCTCGTAGCTGATGATGATGAAATGTGGGTTGCAACATTAGCGACAACATAACCTAAGGCCATGCGGGAGTGAGTATTTCATACCAAACAAATTGCCAGCATAATATTTATTGACAACGGCATTTGTTTAGTAAAAGTTTGTGCACTTTTCTAGGGGTTTGTCCTTGTATTTTCTTTTTCGACGACTCGGCCAAATGACCAAAACTTATCAATACCAAAAACTAAAATCACAACACACTGGCACCAAGATAAGGTGTCTGCTTTGGTGCTCATGTGAAAGTAAAAGTCTTGCTGTAGAGGATGATGAAGGCAGACAAAAAATCTGATCAGAAATGTTTCCTTCAGGGCGAAAGAAGTTGTGTGGGCAACTCAAGAAGTTCGAAGGTCAATTGAGCGGACTTTACTCAAAGTGTTATAGAATACTTTGGCAAAAAGTCAATTTCTCCAATGATTTTGAAATATTTGCAATATTTAGTTTTCAAGTAGATGGAATTCTAAGCACAACAGAAATTTGTCAAAAAAGCAGTATCTTTGTCGGGGCGCTGCATAAGTTACAGTTATTAACAGTCATCCATAATGAGCTGCTCCCCTAGAGTAGGTCCACAGGCCACATTTGCTAAGAAACATGAGCTAGAATTTGTCTATGGCTTTTTTATACCTACCACCACAGGATGGGGGTATACTAATCTAATCAATCCATTTGAAACACCTCGAAATATTCGTCTAAGATCGTCTCGACATTCTGAGTCGATTTAGCCTTGCACGTCTGTCCGTCAGTCTGTCGAAATCGCAATAACGGTCGTACGCCTACAGCTAGCCGCTTGAAATTTTGCGCAGATACTTAAGATCGATGTAGGTCGTTAGGAATTGCAAATGGGTCACATCAGTTAAGATTAAGATATCGCTCCCATATAAACCGATCTCCCGATGTGACTTCTTGAGCCTTAACAAGCATCAATTTTTATCCGATTTGACTGAAATTTTGCACGTAGCGTTCTCTTATGAATCCACCAACGGTGCCCAGTACGGTCTAAATCGGTCTATAACCGATCTCCCGATTTCACTTCCTGAGAACCTGGAATGCTCACTTATGAATCCACCAACGGTGCCCAGTGCGGTCGAAATCGGTCTATAACCGATCTCCCGATTTGACTTCCTGAGAACCTGGAATGCTCACTTTTTGTCCGATTTGGCTGAAATTTTGCACATAGTATTCCGTTATGACTTCCAACAACTGTGCCAAGTACGGTCAAATTCGGTCTATAGCCTGATATAGCTTCCATATAAACCGATCTCCCGATTTCACTTCTTGAGCCTTAACAAGCATCAATTTTTATCCGATTTGACTGAAATTTTGCATGTAGCGTTCTCTTATGAATCCACCAACGGTGCCCAGTACGGTCTAAATCGGTCTATAACCTGATAAAGCTCGCATATAAACCGATCTCCCGAAATTTTGCATGCGGTATTCTGTTACGACTTGCAATATCTTCGCCAAATAGGGTCTAAGTCCGTCTTTAACCTGATATAGCTCACATTTAAACCAATCTCCCGATTTAACTTCGTGAGCCCTTGGAAGCCGCAATTTTTGTTCGATATGGCTGAAATTTTGAATGTAGTGTTCTTTTATGACGCACTGTGCCAAGTGCGGCTCGAATCGGTCTATAACCTGATACAGCTCCCATATAAATGGGTCTCTCGATCATCCTTGTTCGGTTCCTAGAAGTTTTAAATTTTTGTTGGTTTGACAGAAGTTTGGTATGTAGAATAAAACTATACCGTTCAACAAAATTTATTTTATATAAATTTTTAGCAGAATCCATGGTGGTTGGTTCCCAAGATTCGGCCCAGCCGAACTTAGCACGCTTTTACTTATTTTTCCAAAGGGTGCAATGCAATTAAAATGTTCCCTATAATTTAATGTTCTCTAAAGACAAGGTTAGGTTAGGTTGAATGGGTCGCCCACCAAAGGTGAGTTCAATCGGAGGCTAGTTTGGCACATTGTAGTACCCTAGAGATAGAAAGGGAAGAAAGAAAACAAGTAAAAGCGTGCTAAGTTCGGCCGGGCCGAATCTTATATACCCTCCACCATGGATCGCATTTGTCGAGTTCTTTTCCCGGCATCTCTTCTTAGGCAAAAAAGGATATAAGAAAAGAGTTGCTCTGCTATTAAAACGATATCAAGATATGGGCCGGTTCGGACCACAATTAAATTATATGTTGGAGACCTGTGTAAAATTTCAGCCATTTCGTATAAGAATTGCGCCCATTTGGGCTCACGAAGTAAAATAGAGAGAACGATTTATATGGGATCTGTATCGGGCTATAGACCGATTCAGACCATAATAAACACGTTTGTTGATGGTCATGAGAGGATCCGTCGTACAAAATTTCAAGCATTTCGGATAATAATTGCGACCTCTAGGGGTCAAGAAGTCAAGATCCCAGATCGGTTTATATGGCAGCTATATCAGGTTATAAACCGATTTGAACCTTATTTGACACAGTTGTTGAAAGTAAAAATAAAATACGTCATGCAAAATTTCAGCCAAATCGGATAATAATTGCGCCCTCTAAAAGCTCAAGAAGTCAAATCCCCAGATCTGTTTATATGACAGCTATATCAGGTTATAAACCGATTTCAACCATACTTTGCACAGTTGTTGGATACCATAATGAAATAATTCGTGCAAAAATTCATTCAAATCGGATAAGAATTGTGCCCTCTAGAGGCTCAAGAAGTCAAGACCCAAGATCGGATTATATGGCAGCTATATCAGGTTATGAACCGATTTGAACCATACTTGACATAGTTGTTGGATATCATAACAAAACACGTCGTGCAAAATTTCATTCTGATCGGATTAGAATTGCGCACGCTAGAGGCTCAAGAAGTCAAGACCCAAGATCGGTTTATATGGCAGCTATATCAGGTTATGGACCGATTTAAACCATACTTGGCACAGTTATTGGGTATCATAACAAAACACGTCGTGCGAAATTCCATTCCAATCGGATAAGAATTGCGCCCTCTAGAGGGTCAAGAAGTCAAGACCCAAGATCGGTTTATATGGCAGCTATATCAGGTTATGGACCGATTTAAACCATACTTGGCACAGTTATTGGGTATCATAACAAAACACGTCGTGCGAAATTCCATTCCAATCGGATATGAATTGCGCCCTCTAGAGGGTCAAGAAGTCAAGACCCAAGATCGGTTTATATGGCAGCTATATCAGGTTATGGACCGATTTCAACCAAACTTAGCTAAGTTGTTGGATATAAAAACAAAACACGTCGTGCAAAATTTCATTCTGATCGGATAAGAATTGCGCACGCTAGAGGCTCATGAAGTCAAGACCCAAGATCGGTTTATATGGCAGCTATATCAGGTTATGGACCGATTTGAACCATACTTGGCACAGTTGTTGGATATCATAAGAAAACACGTCGTGCAAAATTTCATTCCAATCGGATAAGAATTGCGCACTCTAGAGGCTCAAGAAGTCAAGACCCAAGATCGGTTTATATGGCAGCTATATCAGGTTATGGACCGATTTGAACCATACTTGGCACAGTTGTTGGATATAATAACAAAACACGTCGTGCAAAATTGTATTCCAATCGGATACGAATTGCGCACTCTAGAGGCTCAAGAAGTCAAGTCCCAAGATCGGTTTATATGGCACCTATATCAAAACATGGACCGATATGGCCCATTTACAATACCAACCGACCTACACTAATAAGAAGTATTTGTGCAAAATTTCAAGCGGCTAGCTTTACTCCTTCGGAAGTTAGCGTGCTTTCGACAGACAGACGGACGGACGGACGGACGGACGGACGGACAGACGGACGGACATGGCTAGATCGACATAAAATGTCACGACGATCAAGAATATATATACTTTATGGGGTCTCAGACGAATATTTCGAGTAGTTACAAACAGAATGACGAAATTAGTATACCCCCCATCTTATGGTGGAGGGTATAAAAAGTGAGTGCTCGTACTAGAGGTTATAAACGAATAAAAGAAAAAGACAGGAGGAGTGGAGAAAACCGAGCGGGGAGTGAAAAACCCCCACGTCCATACGCAAACACGGATCTACCTACGCCGGAGCATGTGGAACCCCACCCCCTCCCTACCTACCTACCTCCTACCTATCTCCTACCTACCTCCTACCTACCTATCTACCTACCCTCAACAAACCTCAGGAGAGATACCAGGAGTACGTTCGTAAGTTCACCCAGATCACAGAAGAAAAGGCTCCCCAGAAAGGAGAGCCTACGTCTCTACAGACCCGGACAGGAACACAGCAAATACTCAATAGTCGTAGAGTTTTAAACATAAAGCTGAGAGTCACACACGTGCAGCTGCCTTTTGTTCCGTGCTCCAAACTTTGATAATTAAAAACTTAAATACATCCGTTCGTACACCAAAAAAGTTCTTAAAGTATACAGCAGCGCCTGCTGAACACCCACTGACGAAGGCGGCTTGGAGGTTGCCTGTGATGTGAAGATTTTACACATTCTATTAATTTTTATCGCGAAAGGAAAATTATTTCTTCATTGGAATGTGAGTTCTTCTTCACTAACACAGACAAGGCAAAAGGTAAACATCAGCTGTACTATTCTATCATACTTGTCGAAAGGCTGTTAATCGATAACAAGTGCCAGCTGAAGTATTTTATCGTTATCGTCGATCATATGTTGTACTGTGTTGCCAGATGAATAGTAAGCGCACGTTATTATCAACATCACCAGATCAGGCAAATCATACACCGAAAAAATTTTCGCCGTGCCAAAGCATGAATTCTGACCACAAAGATGTTTTCTCATGGAGCAAGCTGGGGGATATGTTGGACGACAAATTGAAGGACGTTGCCAAGAAGGAGGATGTGGCTGCAATTAAGCAAGAAGTGGAAGACTTGAAAGTTGAAAACTCTAAGTTGAAAATCGAGGTAGAGAAGCTTACGAACCGAATTGAACAAATAGATAGACGAAGCAGGTCGGCAAATGTTGTGGTGAGTGGGCTTTCGTGTAAAAGCACCTTATCAGCTAAGAAGAGATTTGAAAAAATATGTAAAGATGATTTGAAAATGGAAGTTGATATCGTGAAAACAAGAATGTTATCGTCTGGCAAATCCTTTATCTTCTCTCTTGATACTTATGGACAAGCGCAGCGTGTAATCGATTCAAGGACAAAACTAAATGGAAAATCTATATATATACAAAAAGATTATACTGCCGTTGAACAGATGAATAGATACAATCTAAGAAAACTGTCTAAAGTACTATCCAGTAGCAAAAACAATATAAAAGTTCGTCTAGGTGAATTCTGTATTTTCGTTGACGACATAAGATACACTTGGGGAGATGGTAAAATACTTGCACCTTCTCAACGTGAGGCAGATTATCTCAACAATATTCTAGCAGATACAGATTGTTCTTTTGAAGTTCACTGTCAAAAACCAGTTAATTCAAGTAATGTAAGCTCAGGTTCTTTCACACAATAGCAGTTTGATTCGTGCCATATACTATCTTATAATGTTTCAAATCTACAAAGTTGTCTCAATTCTGGTAATTTTGTAACTTTTTTAAATAATTTTGATGTTTTCCTTTTATTTGAAACACATGTAACTGCAAATAAACGATCAAACTTTTCGTCATACCTCAAAAACTACTACCTACACTGGGTGGACGCAATTAAAATGAATAGATTTGGTAGAGCAAGTGGAGGAGGCCTCTATGGACTCAAAAAAGAGTTAAAAATCTCACTCAAAGCTAACTTTATAACGTCATACTCTTATCCATTTCTATCTTTAAATATTTGCGGTAACACAGTCTATTTAATTCCCATCTACATAAACTGTACTAGCTGGAAGCATGAGGCTGAAAAATTTGACTCCTTTTTATTGGATCTTGGCCCAACAAACTTTTGCCTAATGGGAGATATGAATGCCAGAATTGGCAACGTCCAGATTTTAGACAACAACATGATTCGTGGTATTTCTCATATTAATTCCGTTAGAAAGTCCAAAGATATAACTACAAACTCTCGTGGGAAACAACTATTGAACATTGTTGAGAACATTGGCGGTATTATATTAAATGGTAGGATAGATGGCGACGTTGAGGGAGAATACAGTTTCTGCGGTGTAATGGGTAACTCTGTTATTGATTACTGTATCTGTTCCACTACTTTCATTCATTATGTCGAGAAACTTGTGATTCCCCCTAAACCATATTCTGACCACATGCCTTTGTGCCTTCAAATCAGAATTCCTAGGCTAATGGGCAGTGGAGGCGATAACAACATTCAACACCGTCTTTATTGGAAAGGAATATATAAAGCACAGTATGTACGAAAACTTAATTCCATGCTACTTGATCTAGGTCAAATAAATAGTTTACCTGTTGATGTTATGGTCGAGAGCATTTCCCGGGCAATTAGACAGGCTCATATCCACAGGAGGAATAGAAAATTTTTTGAACCTAGGCAAAGATGGTTTGATTGGTCTTGCTTCCGTGCACGGTCTGTTATGTACAGAAGGCTAAAATTGTACAAAAGAATGAATACGGAGAACAATAGGAGGCTCTATTACTCATCAAGGAAAAGTTTTCGAAGGCTGTGTAGTGAAAAGAAGTTGGAATATTTTAACAACAACTTGATGAGGTTAGACGAAGTAAAGTGTAGCAAGGAATGGTGGGAACTATCTAAATCATTAAGTACCAGTTCGAACAGCATGAAAGGAAACATTGATGCAAATGAGTTCAAACGATATTTCAGCTCGCTTTTGGATAAGTCTGGTCAATCCCAGGAAATTAGTTGGTGCATGCCGTTTTTCGTAGACCCGTTCTTAGATTCCCCTATTGAATATTATGAATTATATAATGTTATAAGGAAGTTGAAACCGAATAAGTCCCCAGGGCAGGATGGTATCCCTTATGAGTTCTACAGACATGCTCCCAGATGTTTCCTTCAAAAACTGTTATACGTTTTCAATCAAATCTTCCTTAAGGGAGACATACCAATCACATTCACTGAATCCATTCTGATTCCATTACACAAAAAAGGGGATGTAAACGTACCAAGCAACTACAGAGGCTTATCGCTTATTGACTCGGTTTGTAAAATTTTCAACTCTATTCTTTTGAATAGGATAACGAATTGGTTGTCAATGAATAGTATTTTGAATGAATTTCAGGCTGGCTTCAGAAAGGATTATTCTACGATTGACAACATTTTCAATTTAGTTAGCATTGTGAAGTTGAACCAGGCTAAAGGTAAGACCACTTATGCCTTTTTTGTTGATTTTTCCGCGGCTTTTGATCTTATCCCAAGAAACAGTCTGTTCTACAAACTCTCATCTTTAGGACTTTCAACGAAAATTGTATCGATAGTGACATTACTGTACAAGAATACTAAAAGCAGAGTATGGGATGGAAATACATACTCGGAATATTTTCCTGTAGAGTCGGGAGTGAAACAGGGATGTATTCTTAGCCCAGTTCTTTTTTCACTATATTTAAATGACTTACCCGATGCTCTAACTGGAGGAATAAATATCGCGAACACACACGTGAAGATACTACTCTATGCCGACGATATTGTGATCTTGTCTGATACACCTAAAGATTTACAGATTATGATTGACACTTTGCAGGAATATTGCAGTACATGGAGCTTAAAAGTAAACCTTACTAAGTCGAAAGTTATGGTTTTTAGAAAGAGTACTAGGATATCGTCCGGTCTTCGTTTCCGCTACAACGATGAAGATATAGAAATAGTTAACAGATATACTTATCTCGGCGTGGAAATCGCGTACAATTTGTCTTTCAAAGACCATTTAAAGAACAAATTATCGGCATCGAAAATTGCTATTAACTCCACGTGGTCGAAATATATAAATAACCCAAGAATCTCTCACGATAATAAATTAAAAATATTTGACTCTTGTTCAAAGTCTATCATGTGTTATGCTGCTCAAGTATGGGGTTACGAAAAATATGATGATGTTGAAAAGTTGTTTCGTTTTTTCATTAAAAAGATGTTTTACTTACCTAACAACACACCTAATTATATGTTGTATCTAGAATCCGGACTATACTCCTTATACTCCTCCACCCTTAAAACTCATTTTCTTTACATCAAGAGGGTACTTCAACTAGAAGTTAGTAGACTTCCTCGAATTCTAGCAGAGGAAATCCTTAAACTAAATATTTCCTGGGCAAAAGTGTGGTCGGAATTATGTCAGGATTTGAACTATCTGCCCGCCAACAATAGATTGCCCTTATGCGCCTATTGGAGGGAAATAATTGATGCCTTGAATGTAAAGGAACGATATAGTTTTGAATCGGCAGCCAGAAATTCTCAGTTTCACGATCTCTACCCATATCTTGATTATAATATGATCCCAACACTGACAGAGAATCTTTCTGCTCGTGCTACCAGCTTGATCATTAAAGCCAGAGGTGGATTGCTTGATCTGAATTCCAGGGCATTTCGAAGTAACACTACTGGCATATGTTCTATCTGTAACACAGATGAACCTGAAAATACTTTACATTTTATTGGAAAATGTCCTATTTTGAAAGAATTTAGGAAACTTTATTTTAACAAAATAAGTCTCGAAGAAAATGAAACATTAAACATACTAAATGGCACGAATCTTACCTCTCTGTACTCTTATTTAGAAAGCTGTATCAAATATAGAAAATTAATAATAAACTGTTTTGATGTTTGAAAATTATATAAATGATTAAATATTTTAACATGGCAAGCAGCATATGTGCTAAGCCATATATAGATTGTATGCTTAAGAATCAATATTATATACATGCATGTATTATTTTGTATTTCTTAATCAATCTATTAATAAATAATAATAAAATAATACTCAATAGTCGTCTCCTCATTCTTATCTGGACAACTCCTACAAAAGTCCTTGTGCGGTATCCCGATGCGCGCCGCAATGCAGCCTATGGCACAGTGTCCGTTTATGACACCTGTCAAAGTACTCATCGACCTCTTATCGACCGCTATCAACTCCCTCGTCCCCTTCCGGTCGATGACCGGCCATAGCGCCTTCGCAGTCCGGGAACCATCTACCGAGTCCCACCTCGTCACCGACGCCTCCCTGGTCATCCCATCTACTGTGTTCAGTAGCTCGACAAATGGCACATAGGCAAGACCGACGACTGATCCGCCATGCGCAGACAAACCCCTCCTGGCGCACACGTCCGCCCTCTCATATCCTGGAATCCCATCATGCCCACGAATCCATGTCAGCGTCACATCGTAGGCCCGGAGCCTATCCAGGGATTCCAAACAGTCCGCCACGCATCCCGACCTCACCATCCTCGACTCCAAGGCCTTGAGCGGCGCCATACTGTCCACATAAATTCTGAGTTTCGAGGGCGTTAAGCCGCTTGCCAGAATTTCTCTTGCGGCCACTGCAATGACACAGACCTCTGCCTGAAAGACCGTACACTCGTCCGGCAGTCTTAGAGACATTATGATGTTGAGTGCATCAGAGTAGATCCCCAATCCAGTCCCTGACACCATCTTGGAGCGATCTGTGGCTCATCCCCTCAAGTACACCATCCCCCCTTCATTCGTCCCTCTCAGAAAAACGAATCGTGAATACCCTCACTCCAGTCGGCACTGGTGCCAGGTAGTCGGAGATCCTTCTCAGCCTTCTCTCCGTATCCATAACACCCCAAATCGAACTGTGGCCGCAACCAACCGCCTTCAGCATGCCGAGCTCTCTCAGACTAAGCGCGACCCTGACAGCGCAGTTCCAAATATATTCCCCAATGGACTACATATCCGGCATCGCCTCCAGGCCTGTCTGCGGTGCGAATCTCAGTGCCCCTGTGATCCCGACGCAGGTCAGTCTCTGGACCTTCTCGATCTTCCTCGCACGCGTCCTCTTGCCTACGGCATTCCACCTCTTGCCTACGGCATTCCACCATACCTGTGCTCCATGGATCAGTACTGGTCTCACGATAACCGTATACATTAAATAAATCATCTTAGCAGTCACCCCCACTTCCTACCTAACATCCTCCTGCAGGAGTAAAAAGCGCATAGTGCCTTTCGGGGGGTTCTTTTCTCGGTGTTTCTCCTTCAGGACAGTTTCGAATAGAGGACTATGCCTAGGTACTTTGCCTCCTTCGACAGCCGCAGGGTGACCCCGTCCAAATACGGGTGTCTGAACTCCGGTATCTTACCAGCTCTGTCTTCCCTGGTAGCCCATCGCGACAACCTCCTCAGTAACCCTTCCATGGTCTCGCTGATCGTCGATAGAAACTTGCATTGCCCTCGTCTCCTTCCACAGCCGCAGGGTGACTCAGTCCAAAGACGGGAGTCTGAACTCCGGTATCGTACCAGCTCTGTTTTCCCTGGTAGCGACAACCTCCTCAGTGACCCTTCCATGATCTCGCTGATAGTTAACAGAAACTTGCCTCGCACTAGCAGCACGACGTCGTCCGCATAAGCCGTTCCCACCGAGATCCATCAGGATTTCATTAATCAAGAGGTTTCACAGTATCGGTGAGAACACCCCTCCTTGGGGCGTTCCTCTTTTCAACCCACCTTCTGACCACACTATCTCCCAGATTTGCAGTAATAATCCTGCCTTAAAGCATATTATTTGTCCTTTGGGAGATTAATGGGTGAATCCCCGGGAGCTCTACTGCGGCGACTTTCGCCCTAATCTCCTAATCTCTCTAATGTAATCCTTCTGTCGGAGAGACGTCTCGACTTCCTGTACCACCTCGTAAAGGGCCGTCTCCACCGACCTGCCTTTGAGGTATGCGTGTTGTGTCCCACTGAAGTTCTCCGGCCTCAGTCCTCCTCTCACCTTAAGATCAATCAGTCATTCCAGTGTTTTCAACAAAAACGATGACAGACTATAATCCTTCGTCGTACTGTGGTTTATTCTTCCCGCCTTGGGTATAGAACCACCTTGACCTCCCTCCATGCTCTCGGTATGTAGGACTATGCCAGGCTCGCCCTGAAGATCTGCTTAAGACATGGCAAGGAACTCCTGCAGCAGTGCCGGGATAATTCCGTCAGGACCGGCCGACTTAAATGGCCGGAAAGTGCGGACCGCCCAAGCTATCTTCTTCTCGTCCACGATGTCCCTGATGAAGTCATCCATTAAGGCCACATATGTAGGTATTGCGATCGCCGACCTCTTTCTGCTTACCTGAAAAATGAGCCTCCATCAAGAGTTCCATCGTCTCTTGCCCACCTTTAGTGTTAGTCCCGTCCTCCCTCATCAGGGAGCTAGGCGTGATGGGATCCTTCGTTTGCGCAACCTAGATGCGTCACCAGGGCTTTTCAATTCCCCACAAAATTTCTTCCAGGAACTTCTCTTGGCACATTCCGTCTTGTCTCCTTTCTTGTGCACGGGACATAGTAAGCTGAGGTTCCAATCATTGGGTATGCGTTCTTCTAGCCAGATTGCGCAGATAAGCTGATGCATACGCCTTATCACCGTGCCGCCTCCGCCTCCGGACTTAAATAGTTCAGCGTGCCGTGCCGCCTCCGGACTTAAATAGTTCAGCGGGTAACCCGTCGCCTCCTGCTGCCTTTTTGTTCTTTAGTGTGGTCACTGCTACTTGGACCTCATTTTCACTAGGAGTTGAACATTCTTTACCACAATCATCGATTGATTTTGCGGTATCCTCTTCGCCGCCAACGTCGGACACTAGCAGTTGAGTAAAATATTCTTCCCATATCCTCAGCATGTTATCTGTGTCAGTTACCAGATTTCCTTTTTTGCCTTTGCAGGATGCACATCCTTCTGCAAAGCCATCGGTTTGATGTTAAATTCTTTGGTAGAATTTCCGCTCTTCATTATGACTCCTGTACATCTCAATTCGCTTACACTCACGTCTTTCTTTTTCTTTCTGCGGAATAGACATTTCTCCTCTCTCCTTTTCTCCCGATACCTCACCTTCATCTGGCGCGTTGCTATTCATTACAGGGTTGCTCTATATGCCGCATTGTTGGCTTCAGTAGCATCTTGACACCCTTGGTCGTACCATGGGTTTCTTGAAGGAGGCTTCCGGTACCCAAGTACGGATTTCGCGGCATTCTCCATGGAGTGGGCAATAGTTTGCCACTGCCCCATTATATCATCGCAACAAAAAGTGCTTTCATCAAGCAGTTGGGTCAGTCGAGTGGAGTATGCCATTGTCATCTGTTGTGTTTGCAGCTTTTCAATGTCCTGCTTCCGTGCAGTGTCAGATCGTACTTTCCTCGCCATGTTCAAACGGGTGCGAATCTTTACTGCAACAAGGTAGCGATCTATATTCGCTCCACGGATCGATTGTACATCTAACACGCTGGATAAATGCTTTCCATCTATCACAACGTGATCAATTTGGTTCCTCGTGTTTTGATCAGGTGACAGCCATGTGGCTTCGTGAATATTTTTATGTTGAAATCTGGTGCTACTAACTACGACGAAATCCGTAAGCCTCACCAAATAACTGGACGTTATCTCGTGGAGACTAAAATTTCCGACTGTTGGACCAAAAATGTCTTCCTTCCCTATCTTCGCATTAAAATCTCCAAGAACGATTTTAATATCATGGGCAGGGCAGCGGTCATATTCTCTCTCTAGGCGCTCGTAGAAAATATCCTTGATCTGCTCGTCTTTGTCTTCTGTCGGGGCATGAGCACACATAAGGCTAATGTTGAAGATTTTGGCTTTTATGCGGATTCTCTCTCTTGGCCTTGTTAAAAAGTCTCCAAAGTCAGGGTGCGAGATCAAGGCGTTCAGCGTCATAGGCGGATATGCTAACCTCTGCGCTACGGTGGCCTTCTTCAAATCAACTCTGGCTCTTAAAACCACCTCTATTTAATTACAGAGCTCATTTTCAAATGAACTGTGTTTCAAATCAAAATCATGTCATTTTTGCCTTAACTGCCTGCTATTACCATAGCCGCCTTTATATCACATTTACATCAAATAAATATGGCCTTAAGCTATTAATGTTCCAAACTTCGCTCCCCCTCTCCTCACCACTATTACCACCATTGGAAAACCAAATATATTCTAGATTTAACACAAGAACATTTATTTGTTACCCTGTTGGGTGTTGTGATTTTAATCAGTTTTTCATTCGCCATTTTATCAAGTTTTCTATTTTCCAAAGGAAATCTCTGCAACAAAGCAAAAACCAACTATCACAACGGAAGAGACAACGATTGTGATGGAATATTGAATAAAATATTTGGCGATTGTTGGCTCTTTCCGCTAACAAAATCGAGAACAGATATGGAAATTTGACGCCAACCAAGAAATGGTGTTATTTGATACCGCAACAACCACATTTTTTGTTTGCTGCTGCATCATTCGAGTGAATGAATGAATACCAGAGGAAGAGGCTCCTAACAAAAGGGACAAACTTCTGTGGTTTGTCATGAGAAGTTGTTGGGTTTTCACTTGGGTGTGAAGTGTGAAGAGAATGTAGGAATGCGCTATCAAATCTTATGTAGGCAATGGAGAACTATTCAATGGGATGGCCCACGAAGTAGTATCATATGCCCTAAATGAACCACATATAGATCTTGATTTCCATTCTCGTTGTAATCTAAGGAAGTAATCTAAATTTCAGAATCCATTCGCTTTTTATATATACCACCATAGGGGTATAGTAATCTAGTCATTCCAATTGAAACACCTTGAAATATTGATCTGCTATCTTATGAAGTGCATATATTTTTGATCGTCTCGATCTAGCCATGTCCGTCCGTCCGTCTGCGTAAAACACGATAGCATTCGAGCGCGTAAGGCTAGCCGCTTGAAACCATTCACAGATACTGCTTATCCACGTAGGTCGTTGAAGATTGCAAATGGGTTTTATCGGCAACATTTGACTTCTTGAGAACATAGGTGCAACTGTTGCGCGATTGAGCTGAAATTTTGCATGTGGTATTCTGTAGAGACTTCCAGTAATCATGCCATCTATGGCCCGAATCCGCTTATAACCTAATACAGCTTCCATATAAACCATTCTTCTGATGTGACTTTTTGAGCTCCTAGAAGCCGCAACTGTTATAGGATTAGGCTGAAGTTTTGCAAAAAGTGTTTCGTTATGACTTCTAACAATAGTGCCAAGTCTGGTCTAAATCAGTTAATAATTTCAATTTTTCGCCGATTTGGTAAAAATTTGCCAAGTAGAAATTTTTAGCATCATCCATGGTGCTGGCCTCCCAAGATTCGACCCAGCCAATGTGTGGACAAAATGAAGCGCAGAAAATGATTTTTTTAACCATTCTTAGTTTCCACATACTAAATGTTTCCCTTGCATCAGAGAAGATCAGCGGCATTATATGTGAGTGGAAAGTGCTGAATGATTAAAGCTTATCTGATCATCATTATAATAGTTTCATCCTTGGAGAAATACTGCAGAAGTGGTACCTAGAAAGGCGGTTTAGGATAAGTTTAGGCGCACATACTGCTCGACTATCCCCTCTAGAGCTGAAGAGGAAGTGGAAACTGTGAAGGACATAATGGTCCAGCGAATCACGAAAGCCCACAATGAATTGCCTGTGTCAGCATGTCCTAGAGCTAAACCAAGGGGGCAAATAGATACCGCTATAGTGGACCCTTGAGCCTTCGCGCTTGCAAAGGTTTTAGACAGGCGGACAGACAGACGGACAGGCAGACAGACGGACAGACAGACGGAGAGACAGACGGACAGACAGACGGACAGACGGACAGACAGACGGACAGACAGACTGACAGACAGACGGACAGACAGACGGACAGACAGACGGACTGACAGACGGACAGACAGACGGACAGACAGACGGATAGACGGACGGACAGACAGACGGACAGACAGACGGATATGCAGACGGACAGACAGACGGACGATAACCTTTTGCCATCTTCCTGGCAAATTTAGTATTCCACGCTCATAGAACTTCTGGCCTTTATCTGCAAAAAACTGAACCAAGTACGATTTTAAGCCTCATCATTGCCGAAAGTTTTACCATTTAAGGAGTTCTGCAAAGATCGAAATAAATGGTAGTCTGATGGTGCAAGGTCAGGGCTATATGGTGGATGCATCAAAAGTTCCCAGCCAAGCTCACTCAGTTTTTGGCGAGTGACCAAAGATGTGTGCGGTCTAGCGTTGTCCTGGTGGAATATGACACCTTTACGATTGACCAATTCTGGTCGCTTCTCCTTGATGGCTGTATTCAATTTGTCCAATTGTTGTGACAGTAAACATCCGAATTAATCGTTTGGTTCCTTGGAAGCAGCTCAAAATATACCACACCCTTCCAATCCCACCAAACAGACAGCATAACCTTCTTTTGGGGGATATCAGCCTTTGAAGTAGTTTGAGCTGGTTCACCAGGTTTGGACCATGATCGTTTTCGACTAACGTTGTTGTAAACAATCCATTTTTCATCTTCAGTTATGATTCGTTTTAAAAACGGATCGAATTCATTGCGTTTAAGGTGCATATCACAAGCGTTGATTCGGTTTGTTAAATGAATTTCTTTCAATACATGTGGTACCCAAATATCAAGCTTTTTCACCAGTCCAAGACCTTTTATGTGATAATGAATAGTTGATTTTGGTATATTTAACTTCTCTCCTATCTCACGCTCAGTTACATGATGATCCAATTCGATTAATGCTTTGATTTGGTCATCATCAACTTCATTTGGCCGACCTGAACGTGGCTCATCTTTAAGTGAAAAATCTCCAGAACGGAATTTGCGAAACCAATTTAGACACTGTCTTCCCTTTAAAGCTTTATCACCATACACATCTCGTAACTTTTTAGCAACCTGCTCCGTGTTTTTTTTCTTTACGGAAATAATAAAGTAAAATATGACGAAAATGCTCCTTTGTGGGCTCCTTTTTCAAGCCGTTGAAAAAATTTGTCAACGCCGACTATATGAAAAATCCGCAATTACTTTTTGGGCAACCCATATTAACAGATCCAAATTCCCTTTACCATAGTAGTAGTGGTGTAAGCTATCAAATGGCTCAAAACAAAACCTGCGTAGAATTCCGCAGCTTCGTGGAGGATACATTTGAGGCAACTAGGGCAAGGAAGATCCTATACTCTTAACTTGTAACGGTGGGAAATATTCCGAAGGCAGAGAATGTGCCCACAACTTCCTAGTAAGGAAAAACTAAAATCACTCAATAATACACATTGATAGGGAAATTTTGCAACGGCCAAAGCACAGTGGGATAGAACCAAGAAAAATATTGTAGTAAAAAATATGCCGTGTACGAACAGGTAAAGATATCTCTGGAATGGTTAGAGCTGAGGTGTTAGCAAGCTCGTGGGCAAATTTTTTAGGCCCAAGGTTTTCCGGACGCCTTTTGGCTGGCACCTAAAGTTGATCACCTCGGTATGTCGAAAATTTGTTGGGACTGCCAAATCTTGCTTCGTGATCCGATTACCAAAAAATAATTCCAAGAGTAGAGATATCCTTATAAATAAAGTGTCCTTAGAAATCTAAAAAATAAATTCTGACCGAATTTTTTCACAAATATCCCCAAAATACACAATACGGCCAAAAATGCTTTCAACATCGTAATTTTTTTTTAGTCAAATTGTATTGTTTAGTGCACAAAGAAGGTTGCATGGGTTTAGGGGACATATGGTGTAAAATAAACATAAATCCAAATGGGGGATCTGGGCTTTGGGATTTGAGAACTCGTGGGGTTTTTCCAATTTTTATACCCTCCACCCTAGGATGGGGTATACCAATTTCGTCATTCTGTTTGCAACACCTCGAAATATGCATCTAAGACCCCATAGTGACATTTTAAGTCGAACCAGCCATGTCCGTCCGTCTGTCCGTCCGTCCGTCCTGCGGCTAGCTTTACTTCTTTTGAAGAAGTAAAGCTGGCCGCTTGAAATTTTGCACTAATACTTCATATTAATGTAGGTCGGTTGTGATTGTAAATGGGCCAAATCGGTCCATATTTTGATATAGCTGCCATATAAACCGATCTTGGGTCTTGACTTATTGAGCCTCTAGTGCTCGCAATTCTCGTCCGATTTAACTGAAATTTTGCAGGTGGTCTTACAACATCACTTCCAACAACTGTGCTAAGTATGGTTCAAATCGGTTCATAACCTGATATAGCTGCCATATAAACCGATCTTGGGTCTTGACTTCTTGAGGCTCGAGAGAGCGTAATTATAATCCGATTTGGCTGAAATTTTGTACAACTTCTTCTCCCATGGCCTTCAACAATATGGTCTGACTCGATCTATAGTTTGATACAGCTCCCATATAAACCGATCTCCCGATTTTGCTTCTTGAGCCGCGAATCGGACTATAACTTGATATAGCTCCTCCTCCTTCTCGTCCTCCTGTTCCATTCTTATTCATTATTCTTTGTTTGCCTAAAAAGAGATACTGGGCAAAGAATTCGACAGATGCGATCCATGGTTGGGGGGATATATAAGATTCGGCCCGGCCGAATCTCTCATCCCTTCTCGTCCTCCTGCTCCGTCCTTATTCATTATTCTTTGTTTGCCCAAAAAGAGATACTGGGCAAAGAATTCGACAGATGCGATCCATGGTGGGGGGGGATATATAAGATTCGGCCCTGACGAACTTAGCACGCTCTTACTTGTTTTACCCTGGGGTGTATTGATTTAGTCATTCCATTTGCAACACATCAAAATATCCGACCCTAGTAAAAATCTAGGCTTTTCGACATTTTCCTGCAACTTGGCCCAGATCGGTTCAGATTTGAATATAGTTGCCACATAGATCTATATCTCGATTTTAAGTCTTGGCCCCATAAAAGGCACATAAATAATTCGATTTCACTGAAATTTGACACAATGACTTATGTTAGGCTTTTCGACATCCGTGTCGGTTCGGTTTATATGGCAGCTACATCAGGTTACGGACCGATTTCAACCATTCTCAGTACAGTTGTTGGAAGTCATAATAAAACGCCTCATGCTAAATTTCAGCCAAATCGGATGTGAATTGTGCCTTATAGTGGCTCAAGAAGTCAAGACTCGAGATCGGTTTATATGGCAGCTATACCAAAACATGGACCGATATAACCCGTTTACAATTCCAACTAACCTACACAAATAAGAAGTATTTGTGCAAAATTTCAAGCGGCTGGCTTTACTCCTTCGAAAGTTAGCGTGCTTTCGACAGACAGACGGACGGACGGACAGACATATGGACAGACAGACGGACGGACAGATGGACGGACAGACGGACGGACAGACTGACGGACAGACTGACGGACAGACTGACGGACAGACGGACGGACAGACGGACGGACAGACGGACGGACAGACGGACGGACAGACGGATGGACAGACGGACGGACAGACGGACGGACAGACGGACGGACGGACGAACGGACGGACGAACGGACAGACGAACGGACAGACGGACGGACAGACGGACGGACAGACGGACGGACAGACGGACGGACAGACGGACAGACAGACGGACGGACAAACAGACGGACGGACGGACGAACAGACGGACGGACATACCTAAATCGACTTTAAATGTCACGATGAACAAGAATATACATAACTTTAAATCAAACATTTTGGAAAGGGCAAGAACGGAAACTCTTGTCCCATATACCCGCAACAGATATCATCTTTTGTGCATACTATATGCCATAAAATAAATTTTGCACTGAAATTTTATTGGGGTTCACTCACCTAGTACCTGAACCAAATTTACAAGTTTTAAACCCCATATTAAGCGCCCTGGTAGCCGAGATGTGCTGAGATAGAGAAATGTGCTCGAATAACCGATGCGTAGGTTGTGATAGCGATTACCATTAGAGGCATTGGGTATAGCGCACTGTCATAGTCCAATGTACTATAAAATGTCGAAGTCAGTCTGAAAAGGGCTGTTACACTGAGTTAATTTAATAAAATGTTCAAAGTGTAGTCTAATATACCTAACTCTGTTACTCGGACTTCATTTCTTATCATCTAGAGGTAATTTGCAATCAAACTGTCCAGTTCTCTATCAAAATATTTTCTCCAAAGTAGGTATCTTATGGGTCGCCTTTAATGTCATACACCATGTTATCTTGTTATTCAATATATTTAAATAAATTTTTCGATATCCTCCTTGGTGTTGTTGATTTTTGTATGTTTTTCTAGTGTTTTTTGTCCAAACTTTTATCTGTTTAAATGTAAGTCTTTGGCATCAGCACCGAATTTGTTTTCAAATGGAAACAATGCAACCGGAGTTCTTGGCGTATTTTTTTTTTTTTTTTTTTTTTTTTGGCTTCGTTTTGCTTCATTTTTTTCTGGTTGGTGTTGCTCCACTAAAGTGTTGGTTTTGTGAAACTATTTGACACCAACCAGAGAGTTGCAAAAGTTGACTGAAATGCTCACACCAAAAGAATATGCCAACAACCGGAAAAACCGCCAGCGAAAACATGCAAAAAAAAACACAAAACACACACACACACACAACGTACAATTGGAAACGTTCCAATAGTTTTGCTTAAATTGAAATTTGTTCGACAAAAAAAAAAACGAAATGTACAAATTCGTATGTTTAAGCAATGCTAAATAAAATCAAAAGCATATTTGAAGTGTTATAGCTGAAAAATTGGGAAATTTCTTTTAGAGTAAAACAAGTAAAAGCGTGCTAAGTTCGACCGGGCCGAATCTTGGGTAACCACCAACATGGATTTCGCTAAAAATGTTCCCTTATTAACGGAGTTTGTATTTGAATTATTTTGGTCTCAGGAAGTCATATGGGGATAGCGCTACTAAGGGGGGCCTATAGGGCCTATATCACCATATTGAGCGATTCTATATAAAACTTGGCACTGATGTTGTAAGTCATAAAATAAGTCTTTAGGCCAAATCAGGTGAAAATTTCGTCTTCTAAGGGCTAAAGAAGTCAAGTTTCGTCTTCTAAGGGCTAAAGAAGTCAAGAAGTCAGTTGGGGATCGGTTTATAAAGGGGGCTCATAAGGGCTCAAGAAGTCAAATCCGAGGATCGGTTTACACTGAGGCTATATCTGTTAATAGACCGATTCGGGTCATAACTCAAGCTTCTATTCCAAATTTAAGCCATATCGGATGAAAATTGAAGCTTCTAAGGGCTCAAGCAGTGAAGCCCAGGGATCGGTTTATACGGGGTCTATATCTGTTTATAGACCGATTCAAATCAAACTTGGCATGTATGTTGGAAGTAGTAGCCCAAATCTTTCTTCCATATTTTAGCCAAATCGTAGGATAATTTAGGCTTCTAGGGGCTCTAGATGTCAAATCCGGGGGTCGGTTTATATGGGGGCTTTACCTATTCAAGGACAGATTCGGATCATACTTGGCATGGATGTTCAAAGTCATAACTCAAGTTTTTATTCCACATTTCAGCCAAACCGAATGAAAATTGCGGCTTCTAATGGCTCAAGAAGTCAAATCCGAGGATCGATTTATATGGGGGCTATATCTGCTTATAGACCGATTCGCATCATACTTGACGTGGATATTGGAAGTCATAACTCATGGCTCTGTTCCAAATTTCAACCAAATCGGATGAAAATTGAGGATCCTAAGGGCTCAAGAAGTCAAATCCTGAGATCCGTTTATATGGGCTCTATATCTGTTTAAAGACCGATTCGGATCATACTTGGTATGGAAGTTGAAAGTTGGCATGGATCGATTTATATGGGGCTATATCCGCTAATAGACCAATTCGGATAATACTTGGCATGGATGTTGATAGTCACAAGGCTTTGATCCAAATTTCAGCCAAATCGAATGAAAATTGAGGATCATAAGGACTCTAGAAGTAAAATCCGGGATCGGTTTATATGGAGGCTATATCTGTTTATAGACCCATTCGTATCATACTTGGCATGGATGTTGAAAGTCATAACACATGTCTTTGTTCCATATTTCAGCCAAATCGGGTGAAAATTGAGGCTTCTAGTGGCTGAAGAAATCAAATACGGGCATCGGTTTATATGGGGGCTATATCCAAATCTGATCCGATTGGCGCCTTTGCAATCCCCAACGAACTACATCAAAAGGAACTATATGTGCCAAATTTCAAGCGGGTAGCTTTACCCGTTCGACCACTACCGTGATTTCTACAGGCGGACGAACGAACGGACAGACAAACAGACAGAGAACCAGACAGACAACCTGATGTACAGGTAATCAGAAAAAGAAACAGACATACAGACAGAGAGATAGACACACAGGCATACAAAGAGACTTACAAACAGACAGACGAAGTAACAGATAAACAGAGAGACTAACAGACGGGCAGACCAACAGAGAGACAGACAGACGGGCAGACAAACAGACAGACGGGCAGACAAACAGACAGACGGGCAGGCAAATAAACGGACAGACAGACAGATAAAGAGAGAGACAAACGTACACACAAACAGGACAAACAGACAGGACAAATAGACAGACAGACAAACAAACGGACAACCTGACATACACATAATCAGATAAACAAACATACCTACAGACAGAGAGATGGATATTCAGATAGACGAACATACAAACAGACCGACGAAGTAACAGACGGACAAACGGAAAGACTAACAGGCTGATAGACGGGCAGACAAACAAAGAGACAGATAAACAGGCAGAAAAAGGCACAGACGGGCCGACAAACATACAGAAAGAAAAAACCGAATGAAAGACAGGCAGACAAACAGAGTGACAGACAGACGAGCAGACAAACAGACGTACAAACATACAGACAAAAAAACAGAAAAAAAACAGACAGACAGACGGCAGCCAAACACAGAGACAGACAGACAAACATACAGACATAAAAACAGAGAGACAAACGTACAGACAAACAGGGTAGGGTTAAGCTCCGGCTACTACCGTGGCTAAACGCCCTTCAGATATAAACGTTTGCTGCAGAGAATAACCATCCTCGATTAAGAGCAAGAAGGCCACCGTAGCTCAGAGGTTAGCATGTCTGCCTATAACGCATGGGTTCGAATCCTGGCGAGACCATCATAAAATTTTCAGCGGTGGTTATCCCTTCCCAATGAGATCGAAATTTTTGCTACTACGTCATGTTTACTTTCTCCTCAAAAGAGGTGTCGCACTGCGGCACTATGTTCATTGAGCCCCTTATCATTGAGCTTAAAACTTAAATCGGACTGCCATGACCATGTTCCATAATAGAATGTTCATGGGCAAATTTTGCATTTGCATTTTAACCAAGAGTTAGGAGCGGCTGTGTCATCCTGACGGCTGGGCGAAATACGCAACGGGTATGATCCCGAAAAAATCGGTCAAGTAAGGAAAATTTACTTGTAACCCTAGTACCGGCGGCTGGCAGGCTTCCCGTCATCGTCATCATCAATAGACTGTAGTAGTAGTAGTAGTGTAGTAGTAGTGTAATCTTTATTGTTAATTTCTTTCGTTTTCAATTTACATATTACATTATTCGGGTTATTAAATTCTCGAAAAAAAAACAATCAAAGATTTTACGACTATGACAAAATGTCGTCAGTCGGGAGTTCAAAATTAATAAGTTAATTATTATTATTATTATTATAATTTTACTTAAGCAAATTCAGATAATATTAATTTTCTATAGTTTAGTGCTGAGATCAAGAAGCGTGCCAAGTTCTTCCAATCTGTTTCCTGTCTTCCATCCAAGATGTTGATAACTTCGTTGTCAGCTAGCAATGGTTTATTGAAGAAACATACCCTGTATGCTCTGAGAATTGGGCATTTGCCTAGGAAATGTTGTAGTGTTTCTTTATCTTGTAAATTACATAACGTACAAGTTTCCCCTCTTGAACGATCAAAACTGTTGCCATTTAGCACTATTAAATCAGAACGAGCTTTAAAAATCCATGTTATCTCGTTTTGAGTATATGCATCCTTCACATAGAGTTTCCCTCTAGTATGGTCTAGGAATCTGTATATTCGCGATTGACTCTCCAGCGCTTTTCGAAATCGTTCATTAGCGTAAGTTGCTTCAACATGTTTTAGCAATATCTCGTTATACTCTATCCATTCATGTTCTCTTGCATCAGGATTATGTGTTACTATGCTTAGACTATCTGCCAAATCTTTTAAACCTTTGGCCCAGAATATATTTCTAGATAAAATAATTTTTGACAAAACGTGCGGTAAGCGGTTTGTTCCATATTTAAACAAGGTTATCGTTACATAATTTAAATGCATTTCAAGCGTGTATAGGTGGCCATTTTTAATTCCAAATTCAATTTCTAAGGCATAGTTTGGTGTTGAATCCGGCAGATTCATTATTTTCTTAAGGAAATGTCGCTGAAGCATATCTACTTGATCAAAATATGTGTAACCCCAGATTTGAGATGCATATGCTTGTATTGATCTGCAGACCGCCAAAAACAGCTTCCATTTGCTTTCCAGAGTCACATTTTTTGAGCTAAGAAAATGTTGCCATGTCATATTTATGGCGCATTATGCTTCATTATTTATTTTTTGGATGTGCCTTGTAAAGGTCATTCGAGGAGTTAATATTACCCCTAGGTAATTATATTCGGGAACTATTTCAATGTCGTACCCTCTGAACTTCCAGTTTTCGTGCCGTCCAAGCCGGCCCCCATTTCTAAACACCATCATTTTGGATTTACTTAGATTAATATGCATATTCCACAATTGACAGTAGCTATCTAACTTTTCAATCATACTGCTCATTACTTCCGGTTCTTCCGCCAATAGCACAATGTCGTCTGCATATAACAGAACCCTGATATTGTGCCCATCAATGTTTATGCCACCCTCTATGACATCATGCATATCATTTACATAAAGTGAAAACAAAAGAGGTGAGAGGAGACATCCCTGCTTCACTCCAGATTTTGTGTCAAAATATTCTGACAATTCTTCACCAGTCCATACTGCTGCTTTCGTGTTTTTGTATATTTCCGATATCATTTTAATAAATTTGTATGAGAGGCCAATAGTATGCAGTTTATATAATAGTGACTTTCTTGGGACCGTATCAAAAGCTGCTTTAAAGTCAACGAAGAAAGCGTACACTTTTCTTCGCTCAGCTAATTTAATGTTGACTATGGCTGACAAATTATAAATGTTGTCTGCAGTGGAGTACCTCCTTCTGAATCCAGCCTGATACTCGACAATTATTTCCTTAGCTTCAACCCACGCCTGTAACCTATCATTCAGGACTCCCATAAAAATCTTAGCCGATGAGTTCATAAATGATATTCCACGGTAGTTATTCACTTCATTTACTGGCCCCTTTTTGTAAATAGGAAAAATTATAGTTTTTTCCAGAAACTCTTCCACCTTAGCTTCAGAAAACATCTTATTGTATAAACTTGCTAGCGTTATAAAAAGTTCCTCTGTGCCATTTATGAAGAATTCATACGATATTCTGTCTTCTCCTGGTGCTTTATTCGGTTTGACTGCTCGAAGTACTTTTTTGATTTCTTTCACAGTTATATCTGCGTCCAGAAACTGATCTTGAGTCAAAAAAGGTGCGTATAATATTTCTGAACATGTTTGAGCCGGATTAAGTAATGATATAAAATAATCTTTAAATATGTTTGCCGAGATATTTGCACCTATACGAAGATCTTCGCCCCTTATTTCCTTCACTAAGCTCCACCATTCCTTGCCGTTATTAATGGTGTTTATTTTAAAGAGTAAATCGTTATTATAGTTGGTTTTGCAAATTTGACATACTTCTTTATATTTTGCTTGGGCTTTTAAATATTTGGACTTATCGGAATGTAATTGTGATTTCCGAAAGTTATGTAGAAGATCAAAAGCCTTTTTCCTAGCCCAATGGCATCGTTCATTGTACCACTTATTTTTTTGGAGAAAGGCACGAGTAGAGACAGACGAAGGTGCTGACCGTTCAATTATCTTCGTTAATTCAGTAATATTTGGGACATTTTCAGAATTTGCTTGTAGATTAGTGTTTAGGCTTCTTTGGTATTGTTGCTTTTGAGAATCCTTCCATTTTAACTTCGGCAGTAAAGCTAGTTTTTTAGTAGACATTGCTTCGGTGTTGAAACCCATTTCAAGTACAATAGGGAGATGATCCGACCATATTTTTTCTTCTATAGAGAATTTATTTACATACCACAACAAGTTTGCGGATACTGCACATATATCGTTAACCGATTGCCCAAGATTGCTGATATAGGTAAATTCGCCTTCTTCATCGCCGAGAGTTTGACCATTAAGTAAAATCATCAATAGACTGTAATGGTACCCCAGTTTCAGGCTTGGCTGGGACAACAGCTAATGCTGCAAGTTCGAAATATAAGCAATACCACGAACCAACGCAGAGGAAGAACGTATTTCTGAACACAAAAACCGCCCTCGACTGTCACAGATCTCTCAAGGAGATGGCTAAACAGTTTAAAATTCACCTGTTCTGGGTGCCGGGCCACAAAGATATCCCAGGGTATGGTAAAGCGGACGAGTTGCGAGACTAAGAACAAACTTTCAAATTCCAAGGAAACTGGAATCTGTGGTATGCCTCTAGCGAGGGATGCAAGCTAAGTTTTCAGGACCAGGCCCGCAGGACAACAAATGATAGATGGTCACAAAATCGGGGCTGTTAGTATCCCAAAACTATGAGGCCTAGTCTAGACTTGAAGTGGGTATGCCTCTAGCCTCTGCCTCATGTCAGCTACGTTTTTAGGACCAGGCCCGAAGGACAACGAATGATAGATGGTCACAAAATCGGGGCTGTAAGTATTCCAAAACTATGTGGCCTAGTCTAGACTTGAAGAGGTCTACCGCTTTACTGTCACTGACTAGAACAAACGTCTCAATCATTGTGTCCGTCATCACAGGTCACTCTCTAACAGGAAATCATGCTGACAGGCTGATGTTTGCCAGCAACGACTTTTGCAGAAGCTATGAGGACATCGAAAATGAAGAGACTATAGAACACCTTTTGTGTGTGTTTCCCGCACTTGCAGCCAGAAGGAGTTTCACTTTAGGTTCTCATTTCATTGAGAACCTGTCTGATTTAGCGGATGTGATCATTCGCAAGTTGTTGGGCATTTTTTAAGCGATCTGGATGGTTCAACGGTAGGAACTAGAGGGTATCATTCTTCTTCTGTTCCTGTGGTATCACAATAGACGAAAACGTCTAAGTGAGTCTGATGGCGGACTGATACTTAAACCTAACCTGATACATAAACCGGACTGATACTTAAACCTTAAGTTATAATACCCTGTAACACAGCGGTGGTATTTTATATATAAAAATTAATTTGTGTTTGTTTGTTTGTATGTTTGTGTGTTCCTTATAGACTCAGAAACGGCTGAACCGATTTTCTTGAAATTTTCACAGATGGTACATATTGATCCCGTGGTGAAAATAAGGTACTACATTTTTTGATATCTGAAGGGGGGGCGGACCCTCCCCCTTACCCTAATTTTCAGAAACGCCAGATCTCGGAGATGGGTGGCGCGATTTAAGCGAAATTTTGTGTGCTCTCATATAGTACCCTAAAATTAAAAATTTGGTATCCAAATTTCGGATGGGATACCTTGGGGGGCTGCCCCAGCCTAAAACCTACCAAACATATATTTACACCAATCACGACAATATGGGACTCAAATGAAAGGTATTTAGGATAAGAAAACGTATCTGATATCCAATTTTCGGACCAAGTGTTAGGGGGACCACCCCAAGCCCCAAAACACCCCCAAATCGGACATATATACCAACCATGGCAATATGGGACTCAAATGAAAGGTATTTGGGAGTAGAATATGAATCTGATGTGCGACCACTTTTCTGGGGGTCCACCCCTTTCCCAAAAAATCCCCCAAACAGGACTTATTTACCGACCATGGGTATATGGGGCTTAAATAAAAGGTATTTAAGTGTACAATTCGAATCTGATATCAAACTATGGGACCAAGTGTTTGGGGGGCCGCCTCTCCCCAAAAACATCCCCAAAGGGGACAAATTTACGACCATAGCAATATGGGGCTTAAATGAAAGGTCTTTGGAAGTAAAGCACGAATCGGATATCAATATTCGGGAAAAGTGTTTATGGGGCCACCCCACTCCCCCAGCACCAACCAACTAGGAAGTATTTGCTGACTATTGCAATATGAGGCTCAAATAAGAGGGTTTCCAGAATCCTATATATTTTTTCAAGGCCTACTCACTGAGTGGCCGCCCATTCCTCAAAACACCCCCCAAGCCGGTCATGTTTGCCGACTATGGAAATATGGGACTCAAATTAAAGGTATGTGGGAGTAGACCACATATCTGATATCAACATTAGGGGCCAATTGGCTAGCAGACAGCCCACCACCATAACAACCCCCAAATAGGACGTATTTGCTCACCAAGACAATTTGGGTCTTAAAGAGAGTGGAACTAAATATTCATAGTTTTTAGGGCCAATACCCCAAACCGGACATATTTGCTGACTTTTGCCATAAGGAGTTTAAATGAGATTAGCAAACGAATTTGATATCCAATTTTGAGGCCAATGGCAATATGGGGTTCAAATAAATGATATATAGATATATGAGAATAGAGCACGTTGCTGATATATTTTCAGGGCTTAGAATTTGGGGGACCACCCCACTCCCCAAAACACCCCTAAATCGGGCATATTTACCGACCATGACAATGTGGGGCTTAAACGAAATGTATTGGGGGCTAGAGCAAGAATTGATACCCACTTTCAGGACCAATTTTCTGGGGGTCTACTCCTTTCCCAAAATACCCCACAAATAGTAATTTTTTACTAACCATCGCAATAGGGGGCTCAAATAAAGGTATTTGGAAGTAGAATTCGAATTTGATATCCAAATGTAGGACCATGTATTTAGGGCATCACCCCTTTCCCAAAACACCCCCATAGGGAAATAATATTTCGACCATGTCAATATGTGGCTCAAATGAAAGGTATTTGAGGTTAGAAAACGAATTTGATAACCTATTTTGGGGCCATGTGTTTGGGGGACGCCTCATCCTGTAAACTTCTCTTCAGCCAATGGCAATATGGGGTTTAAATAAATGGTGTTTAAAAGAATAAGAGCACGATGCTAATATTTTTTCAGGACCAAGTATCGGGGGGACCACCTCTCTCCAAGAAAACTTTTGTTGAATTTAAAGTAAAAGAAGGCGCAGCGGAGCGGGCCCGGGTCAGCTAGTAGGGTATAAAAAGAATCAAATTTCAAGTGCCTGTCTTTACTCTCTCCCTTTCTCTCTCTCTCTCTCTCATTCCTACGCTAATAGATATCACAACACGAGATGACTATGAGCATCACATGCAATCCCATGGCAGCCGGTTGTATGTACCGGATTGACCCGATAAATTCCTTCATCGGCAAGGGCTGCCGCCTCAGTGTACCGCACACTGCTACTACAAAAACAACAATAACATGAACATCACACTGGTTGAAACTCTGAGCTCCGATTTGTGTGGTTTTCAACGACGTCACGAAAATCTCATCTGTGAGCTACCGGTGTGTCCACAGGTTGCGGATAGTGGAATGGAGTTGCTACAACTGCAGTCGGTGACAATCAGCGGTATTCAATGGAGAGTCTCAGTGAGAGACCAAGCGGCACCAGCTCTTGCTTAAATACTAAGTGCTTATGATGCTCGATATGACGAGGTAAGTTATTGCCATCTTTAAACTACCAATGGTTTGAACTTTTCAGCGGTGATCGGTCCTATGGACCGGAAGGAGTTTGCTCACCCATGGAGCTTGATAATAATCGCTACCACCACTTACAAATGTGGCTACAACAACAACAACAAATTAGTTTGTTGTATACATACATTAGGCGCCCCGGTAGTTGAGTTGGTACCGTGCTTGGATTACCATTGCAGGGGTCGTGGGTTCGATTCCCACCAGAAGCCTTGGTCTGTCGCTACTGTGGTATCACAATGGACTTAAAATTGTCAAAATGAGTCTGTAAAAGACTGTCCCTCTAACCTAACCTACCTAACCTATATACATACATTTACACTTGCATATGATGATTCCACAACTTAAATGCGTCTCTTAGTTGCACCAACTTGCACTTCTAGAGCATTTGCAACCACATTTATCTACATATCTTCCTAAAATTTTACATTTCGCTTTTTTCTGTGACCGCCACCAAACATTCGGATTTTGATCGAAATCGGTTCAGATGTGGATATAGCTCCCATATATATGTTCGTCCGATTTGGACTAAAATTGCAATGATTGGGTTGCCCAAAAAGTAATTGCGGATTTTTCATATAGTCGGCGTTGACAAATTTTTTCACAGCTTGTGACTCTGTAATTGCATTCTTTCTTCTGTCAGTTATCAGCTGTTACTTTTAGCTTGCTTTAGAAAAAAAAGTGTAAAAAAAGTATATTTGATTAAAGTTCATTCTAAGTCTTATTAAAAATGCATTTACTTTCTTTTAAAAAATCCGCAATTACTTTTTGGGCAACCCAATATTAGGTGTAAGGATAATAGAAACTGTCACATAGAGACTTTAACGAATGAGTGATCGAATGAGTGAGTGTTTGCAAGATTTGTGTGGTCCATGTTGTCCAAATGTTGTCATATTTAACCTTAAGACCAAGAGAGCCATAAAGAACTATCTTTTCTTGTAAACATATCCATAACTTGAACTATGGTGCAATCTCAAAGACATCATATTTTTACACCCACCACCATATCATTCCGTTGTCATCACATCCAAATACTCATTTCCGAGCCCATGAAGTATATAAATTCATGACTGTTGTAGAACTTTAGATAACTTAGAAATGTCCTTAAAAGTTAACTTTTTAAGCTCAATCCTGGTACAGACATTTTTGTTTAGAGGCAGGTTAAGGTAGAGGAAAACCTATATCGGACTTCATTTTGATGTAGCTGCCATTCTCATTGATTTCTAATCAATTTAATTGCTTAATGCAACCAATTTAAAAGAAATTTTCTAAAAGGGACTCTACAGCTGTGGCAAAAATGACCCTCTTGATTTGGCCTAGGTTCGCATATTTGTGTTGCTGCTTTGACTTGTAACCAACTCCACCTAACCACCTTTTGCTACAAGCATACCTTGAATTTTCCAGACATTTTAACTCCCCCATTGTTTATGCTCGTAAAAGCCTGTGACAGACTCCTGGCACCCATTGAAATAAGGAAGTTATTTAAGGTCATTCCTCTGCCCACTTTTCAAATGGCAAAGTGCTTTAGCATATGTCAAGCAACACTCAGAGCACTTTTAAATCACCCCCCACACATATTTTGAGCTTTAGCAGGATGAATCGAAACAAGGATATTGGCAGTGTTGCCAGTTAAGCTCAATTTTTGAATAGGGCATATTTACTCAGCAAATATGAGATGATTATTTTGTTTCCTATATAAGCCAAAACGGTCCTAGTTTAGATGGATCTCCCATTTTGTCTTGTTGTACCATTCACCAATATTGTGGTACAGGTAAGACTTTGTGCATGGCATTCCAAGACTAGGAAGGAAGAGTGTTAGACCCATTTTTGAGCGTACTTGATCGGCTTACTGTCTGTCTGTGTATTCTTGTTATAAAGGTATAGGTCACATTTGTTGTCCGATTGCGGTTTGTCCATCCAACTGACTGTCATCTTAAAAGCCGTCTACCCTTCCAAGAAGTTTGCAGAGGCGAGAGCTCAGTAATTCCGTAGTATCTTCTGCAGCAATTAGTGACCCATTTCTGGCCAGCTCGTCGGCCGCGTTGTTTCCTGCCAACCTTTGATGAAACCTAGAAATATTGGGTTGCCCAAAAAGTAATTGCGGATTTTTTAAAAGAAAATAAATGCATTTTTAATAAAACTTAGAATGAACTTTAATCAAATATACTTTTTTTACACTGTTTTTCTAAAGCAAGCTAAAAGTAACAGCTGATAACTGACAGAAAAAAGAATGCAATTACAGAGTCACAAGCTGTGAAAAAATTTGTCAACGCTGACTATGTGAAAAATCCGCAATTATTTTTTGGGCAACCCAATACCAGCGCTTGACAGTCTTTGCCATGGTTCGAAGACACTTCTAGCATCTTCTAAGCGGTTTCGACCTCATATGCTCCGATGCTAGAGGTTTCAGCAACGCCTGACTATCCACATTTGTCGTGACAGACTGATCGGACCGCCACTAACGAATTGACATCATCTCCTGTGCCTTTAGGACAGCAAAAGCATCCATCTACAACCCTCCAAAAGCCTATATGATTTCCTGATTGCAATAACAAATTCAATGAACACTCCTGCCCCGGCACTTTAATCCAATTTAGACCCATCTGTATATACAAAAGTTTTAGGATTAGTTTGAATTGATAGTCCATCTCTAAATGTGAGTTCACTCTGAGGCCAGTTCGGTCCATTGTGACACCCTTGCAATGAAAATAAAAAAATGAAAAAGGATGACATGATGGAAACTCAAGATGATTACCTGTACAGCCACCCGCTCCTTCCAAAGAGGAGACAGGGAGATGAAAAGACATGGGAAAAGAAAAATATAGGAATAGAGTAGTCAATAATTTAAGTATTCCCTCGCCAAGTGCCAACCATTGGAGCTCCGTGTCTGCGTTTGCATGACAGCGTTTTGAAGATGTCATGGCGTCCCTCGTCGAAGCAAATCCGTTTTATTCACATATCTGCACAGAATTCCCAGAGCCAAATCGACAAGTTAGCCGAGACTGAAGAAGAACCGCCTCCCTAGGATGGAAGGCTTATGCCCCCTGTAGACACGAGCATGAACGAAATAGGTGTTCGATCATCTTCTCCTCATCCACATCAAGACAAAAGTCCATAGTAGCCGATGCGCGCAGTCATATGGCATGCAGCACAGTGTACGGCTATGATTCCTCTTACCATACTCAGTAACCTCTTATCGAGAGCCACTAAGACCCTCGTCCTCTATTGGTCAACAACTGGCCAAAGACCGATCTGACAACCGCCTACAGGCTCCCACACTGGCCATCTTCTCAACTATGTTCAGTAGTCCGACAAAAGGCACGTGCGCAAGACCAACCACCGGTCTGCTTAACGTCAGTGAAGGCCGAGATGTCATCCAACTCAAACACAGCATCCGCCACCCACTCCTCCCTCCCGGAAAAACAAATCTGGAACAACCTCTTTCAAATCGGTCTTGGAGACAGGTAGTCTGAGACCCTCTTCAGCTTACCTCCTGCATCCATGACCCACTCCTCGATCCCTGAAAAACGAATCTGGAACAACCTCTATCGAATCGGTCTTGGAGACAGGTAGTCTGCAGCTTACCTCCTGCATCTATGACCTCCAGAATAGAGCAGTTGCCTTTTCCGCCATCTTTCATCATTCCAAGTTCCCTCTGCCAAAGCGCTACCTTAATGGCACAGCTCTGAATATATTTCTCAACAGTTCAACAATAATCGTCGTCTTGGGCGACGATTATTGGCATTATCGCCACGTCATTTAATCCAACCTCAATATCGAGGAAGGCCACTAACGTGTACTCCTTCTATTGGAGAGACATCTGGACCTCTCGTACCTCTTTATGAAGGACGGTCTCCACCACTAAAATTCTCTGGTGCCAATCTCTCCCTTAACTTCAGGCCAACTAGTCTTTATAGTGTTTTAAGTAAAAACGATGACAGACTTATTGGCTTATAATCCTTCGCAGTACTGTGGCTTATTTTTCTCGCCCTAGGGATAAATACCACCCTGACCTCCCTTCATGCCATTGGTATGTAGGACAATATAGGGCTCGACCTGAAAATCTCTTTCAGCCATTGCAAATGATCCCAAGGGACTCCTGGAGCAGCACTGGGATGATCTCGTCTAGTCCGGCCGATTAAAATTGTGGAAAATAAGAATCGCGCACGCTATCTTCTTCCCGATCTCACTGATCTCACAGTGGCCACTGGGGCGGTTCCCCATGCGGTCTAGGAGGGCGTCTATCGACCTTATCGCCATATAATAAAATGCCCCCTCAATATCGAGGAAGGCCGCTATCGTATACTCCCTCTGTTGGAGAAACATATCGGCCTCTCGCACCACTTTATGAAGGGCCGTCTCCACCGATCGCCCCTTAAGGTATGAGTGTTGTACCCCACTGAAATTCTCCGGTTTCAGTCTCTCCCTTACCGTCAGGTCCACCAGTCTTTCCAGTGTTTTATGTAAAAACAATGACAGACTTTTTGGCTTATAGTAATTCGCAATGCTGTGGCTTATTTTTCCCGCCTTGAGGATAAACACCACCCTGACCTCCCTCCTTGCCCTTGGTATGTGGGACAATACCAGGCTCACCTTGAAAAACCGTTCCAGTCATAGCAAATAGCTCCAAAGGATTCCTGCAGCAGCGCCGGGACTATCCCATCTAGTCCGACTGTTTTAAACGGCTGGAAGATAAGAATCGACCACGCTATCTTAACCCCCTCAACGATGTCATCGATGAGATCTTCCACAGATTCAGCCCTTGTAGGTATTACCATATCCTTATCTTCGTCCTCTTCCGTGCTGCCTGGAAAATGTATCTCTATGAGTAGTTCCACCGTCAACTGTTTTTTCTCGGAATGAGTTCCATTTTCTTTTCTTAGGGAGTATGGCCTACTACAATCCTTGGAGAGAACTTTGTGGAAAACAGAAGGGGGACCCCCGCATAGACTTCCCTTGTCCAGAAAACGACAAAACGACATGTCAGGATACCTCACAAATTAAGCCAGCATTAGTGAGAGGATAACCACTGATTAAAATATTTCAGATGTTCACGCCGGAATTTGAGCCCAGTCACTCGTCGTTGTAGGCGGACATGCCAATCTCTGAGCCACGGTGGCATCCAGTAGAACACATTTTGTTACCTTTAACCCATTCCTCCACGTTTATTAGCCAAGTTTCTGGTCAAGAATCCCGCTCAAGTAATTGCAATTAGCTATATTCCAGCTTCCCTGTCTTTCTGGGGTTTATACCCAGCTCGATGCCCGTTGCTCATCCATACAGCTTCCTTAATGTCCCCTAAACGAGGTCCGTTATAGACGAGTAGAAACGGCAAACCACCATGATGACGACGTCATCCACATAGACAAAAATCTACAAACTCTCCTTCTGGGGACCTCCCATTCATAACTTAAAGCCTTGAAGATGATGCATAGATGATAATCGTACCAAACCAATTCAGCAAAAGTAGGGAAACGACCCCTTATGGATCACAGATCGCCATGTATGAACTACCCTTCAATTTCCCTTCGTTGTAGGCAACCCCAATATGAACCGCTGATAGCCGCATACCAGTGATGGATTTAGATGGTCTCTAATACGTGTGTCAATTATTGTCTCCTGAATCTTCGAAATGAAGCATAAGACTCTGATTCGCCTTTAGTCCTTGGGCAGAGAGTGCTTCGGTTTCCCCACCTTCAGGATGAAAACCAGCTTAACCTCCTACCACCCAATTGGTATGTATTCCAGCAAGCCGCAGCTCCTAAAAATCATCCTAAGGAGTCTTCTTCGCGTATGACACAATCAACATCGTTTGGGTGCAAGGCCATAGCGGAGTCAAGAGTAATGAAAGAGCAAATGGATGGGCTCTAGGGCCAGAGTACTGTCATCGATGAACTTGGGGAATGCGAAGCTTTTCAGGCGACAAAGTGTAGATCAGTAAAACGGAGGACAGATAACGAAAATCCAATGGGGAGATCTAAATGCTGACAAAGCTAGACTAACTATAAGGGGAAGAGGGGAATTAAGGCCTCCATTTGACTTAAGGCTTTCGGTATGAGTATCATTAGGCGATGCATAAGACTACTGATGCAGAATAGGTGCGGCACTTGACAGCTTGTGTAGGGCATACGGTGACGACGAGGAAACTTTGCAGCATTACCTATGACATTGCCCAAATTGGGAGAAGAGACTAGGAACTACCTTACACATTCGAAACGTGGCTAATGACCCCTGGGTCGTACCAGTGCTCCATATGTCAGCAGGCCAATCTCTGTACCTTTCGGAGTTCCTTGGTTCTTGAATTCTTCTCCACAGCCTTTCTCTTCCACTTTGCTGTCATTGGCTAGAAGAAACGTCTCAGTCATTGTTTCCGCCATGACTGGTCACTGTCTAATCGGAAAACATGCTGACAGACTAAAGGTTGCCAGCAACGACTTTTACAGAAGCTGTGAGGACATCGAAGAAGAAGAGACTATAAAACTGTATCTGGCACTACCAGTCAGAAAGAGTTCCACTTTAGGTTCTCATTTCTTTAAGAAGGTGCCTGATTTAGCGGATGTGAACATTAGCAAGTGATAGGGCTTTTTAAAGCGATCTGGATGGGTTAAGGGTAGGAACTAGAGGGCATCTTCCTTCTTCTGTTCCTGTGGTATCACAATGGACGCAAACATCTAAGTGAGTCTGATGGCAGACAGCCACTTAAACCGTGGTGCTGAATTTTATTATTCGAATACAGGTTGGCAACACCTTAGTTGTCAGCAAGTTCTCGTAAGCTAGAGTTCTGTTACAAAATTGCTCACTTCTCTCGAAACTTGACAGTTGGAGTTGTTTTGCTTAAATTGTTTACTCCCACATGCTTATAGGCTTTTTGCATGAATACTGCCTGTTTAACCTCCACTTTAGTCTAGGCCTTTCACCACTTCCAGCCATACAGTTACTTAACGGCAAACCTTCCAACAAACAAACAAAACATCAAAATGTGAAGCGTGTATGGTTATTTATTTTTTTTTATGCGAGTATATGGAAAAGGACCACCATTGCATGATGCTGTTGCTTATTTTCAAAAGAGCAGAAACATCCTGTCGAAGCTCTTAGGCCACACTTCAAGGGCTTAATAGTGGCGTTATTTTTGCTGCCATAGCTGTAACTGTTGCAAGCATTCTCATTAAGCTGCGAGTTGTATGGCCTCTTGCCACTTGTTGTGCATAGTTGCAACTCTTGATGTTATCAGCAATGGCAACAACTACAATTGTAGCCAACGTCAAGGAGTTGCTGCTACAAAAGCTGACACTTGACAAAACTCTAGAAAATCCAACTCTCCGGCCCCCACCGCTTCATCTCACACAATAAAGGCTAACAAAACGGCAGTGGCAAACGTTTTAGAGCAATTTTCCGCATTTTTGAGAGGACTTCTTTTTTTTTTTTTGTTGCTACCACAATGGCTACGAATGAAAAAAATTCTCAAGAGCAGCATAAGGCCCAGCAGAAGCGTTTGCAACCCCAGCTTCATAAGCGAATATTTCATTTCTTTCCTCACTTTAAGCTTGTGTCTAAAACCAATACACGCAAAACTTTATTTTACCAGATTCATAAAAACTTTTCTATAAAAGTTTTTTTTATAACTTAAGTTGTACAAAAGTTTTTGTAGTTGTCGAAGAAAATATTGGGTTGCCCAAAAAGTAATTGCGGATAAAACTTAGAATGAACTTTAATCAAATATACTTTTTTTACACTTTTTTCTAAAGCAAGCTAAAAGTAACAGCTGATAACTGACAGAAGAAAGAATGCCATTACAGAGTCACAAGCTGTGAAAAAATTTGTCAACGCCGACTATATGAAAAATACGTAATTACTTTTTGGGCAACCCAATACATTTGCCTGTTGCCTATGCGATTGCTAAGGTGCTCATAACTTCATATAAAAGTCAGGTACTACTGCTGGCCTATCATTTTGTGCAGCACGCGTCCTTCATTAAATGGAAGAGGCAAAGAATGCAACAATTTTAATGGAATTATTATCTAGGCATAAATCATTTAAACTTGACTGAATATTGAAGACCTTGGTTAAAAAAAAGAGATTTTATTAGGGATGTTTATTAAACATGTGTGGAGCACAAAACCGAAGCGCTGAGCAAACACATGACTATCCTAAGGAATCAAAAGTCTCCCCTAAGAAACATGGTACAACCAGCAATGCCAATGACTCCAAGAATGCATTATACAGAGCAACTCTGCAGTCAATAGTAACGGGCCAGGCGAAAATTAGGTATTGGGAGATAGTAGAAAAGTCTTTTACTATGAAAGAAGAAAGAAGTAAATGAGTGTGTGTGAATAGGAATTTTCTGTCTGTAATATCCTTCGTACACGGCAAGACTGATCGTGACCTTTCCATCCTGGTTGTTATTGCCCTTATGGCAATTTCACTGTCTATAAAAACTTTCACACTTCACTTCGTCCTCGCATTAGCACCACACCACCTCAGGCATTCCGTGATCGCCCGGATCTCCACCTGCAGGACCGTATTATGGTCAGGCTGTCTAAAACACAACTCAGTCCCTGGGTTCTCAATGTAGATTCACAGGCCCATTCTGTCCTCTATCCTCTAGCTTTGATCCATTCGTGTAACATGATCTTCTAGATGGCAATACTAGGGTTCCGTCAATCCAAGACTGTGCCGATGGCAGCAGTGCCTCGCACTCGACTTGAAGGTTCATCTCTGGTATACCAACCGAAACCTCTTCCCTTTCTTCCAGGTTTCCTATCGTTTCCCTCATTATAACGCGATGGAATAAGCTGCTCCCATCCTCAATCTATTCTCCCATCGCCTTAAGTCTCATAGCCGCAGTGGCTGCCTCACACATAGTCTCCAGTGAAGAATATTTTTAACTACTGTTGATAAACGACATTGAGGGGAACCAGAATACGGCAGAATCAATCCCTGATTATGGTATAGAATTCCTACCACCTAGTCGGAAAAGAGTCTACATAATAGTAAACCGGCTGAAGAACAATAAGGCAACAGGAGCCGATGGGTTGCCGGCTAAACTTTTAAAGATTTAGAGGGGATATGCTGACGAGGCATCCTCGTGATCTGGCTAGAGGAATGCATAGCCCATATTTGAAAGCTAGGCATTCCAAATCGATAAATTGGTCTGTGTCATTTACTTTTTATGATAAGTATACCGGTTTACATGGGATCTATATCAGGTTATAGACTGATTTGGACTGTATTTGGCACAGTTGTTGGAAGTCGTAACAAAACACCGCATGCAAAATTTCAGCCAAATTGAAAAAAAAATTGTGGCTTGTTAGGACTCAAATCGGGAGATCGGTTTATAGGTTGTAGATCGATTTAGTGTGTACTTGACACAGTTGTTCGAAGTCATAACGGAACGCCACGTGCAAAGTTTCAGCCAAATCGACCAAAAACTGCAGCTTCTGGGGGCTCAAGAAGTCAATTCAGGAGATCGGTTTATAAGCGAGCTATATCAGGTTCTTTACCGATATAAACCGTACTGGAAACAGTTGTTGGAAGTCATAACAGAACATCGCATGCAAAATTTCAGCTAAATCGGATGAAAATTTAGACCTCCAGGGGCTCAAGAAGTCAAATCATGAGATCCGTTTATATGGGAGCTACATCAGGTTATAGACCGATTCAGACCGTACTTGGCACAGTTGTTGGAAGTCATAACAGAACACCATGTGCAAAATGTCAACCACATCAGATGAAAATAGAGGCTTCCAGGGGTTCAAGAATTCAAATCGAGAGATCGGTTTATATGGGAGCTATATCAGGTTACACACCGATTTCGACCGTATTTGACACAGTTGTTGGAAGTCATAACGGAACACTACATGCATAATTTCAGCCAAATCGGACAAAAATTGCGGCTTGTTAGGGCTCAAGAAGTCAAATCGGGAGATCGGTTTATAGGGGAGCTATATCTAAATATGCACCGATATGGCCCATTTTCAATCCCTACCCACCTAAATCAAGCGGCTAGCTTTACGCGTTCGACCGCTATCGTAATTTCGAAAGACGCACGGACGGACATGCCTATATAGACTCAGAGCGTCAAGACGATCAAGAATATATATACTTTATGGGGTCTTAGACGACTATTTCGAGGTGTTGCAAATGGAATGACAAGATTAGTATATAAAAATGACGAAGTTCTGGCAGAATCAGAGGATGAGGCTAATACAACACTGGTAGAAGCTCTAAATCCTGACTATGGTCCGGTTTCTGCAGAAGCTATTTCTCCAACCCCAGAGCACACAAAAACGGACAAACATTAAGAGCCAAACCATCAGACGACCTCACCAGAGGCCTATCATCGCCCACCTAACAACCTTCTCCTATCAAACACCGCCCTCGCATACGTCCCAGAGTCCAAAACAAGACCCTGCTGAAATCCCACACCCCCTCTTCATAGAGGCTGAAAACGCACCAAGGTCGTGTGACCCAATCTAAACTTGAAAAGGTCTAAAACATGGCATAATACCAAAGGTTGCGAGTAACGATTTCCTCAGAACCTATGAGAACGTCACACCTATTTTACGATTATTCCCCTTTGACAAGAAGAAAGAGTTCAACATTAGATTCTTATTTCTTTAAGGGCTTGTCGAATATGGACATTTCAAGTTTATTAGGGTTTTGATCACTTTCTGATTCGATTAAGCTATATCTGTCTATCTGTCTGTCCGTCTGCCTGTCTCTCTGTCCGTTTGTCCATATTAAATTGTGTACAAACTACAGGTCGCAATTTTCATCCGATCGTCTTCAAATTTGGTATGGGCATGTTTTTCGGCCTAGAGACGAAGCCTATTGAAATTGGAAAAAATCGGTTCAGATTTGGCTATAGCTCCCATATATATGTTCGTCCGATTTGGAGTAATACAGCAATAAAATGGTAATTTGTTGACCGATTCTCTTGAAATTTGTTGGGAAGGATTTTCTTATGACTCTCGATATTATTTGTAAATTTCATATAAATCGGTTCAGATTTGGATATAGCTCCCATATATGTTCTCCGATTTCCAGTAATACAGCAGTAAAATGGTCATTTGTCAACTGATTCTTTCGAAATTTGACAGGAAGGATTTTCTTATGACTCTCAATTTTACTGGCGAATTTCATAGAAATCTGTACAGATTTGGATATAGCTCCCATATATATGTTCGTCCGATTTCCAGTAATACAGCAGTAAAATGGTCATTTGTCAACCGATTCTCTTAAATTTGGCAGAAAGGATTTTCTTATGACTCTCAATATTACTGGCGAATTTCATAGAAATCGATTTAGATTTGGATATAGCTCCCATATATATGTTCGTCCGATTTCCAGTAATACAGCAGTAAAATGGTCATTTGTTGGCCGATTCTCTTGAAATTTGTTGGGAAGGATTTTCTTCTGACTCTCAATATTACTGGTAAATTTCAAAGAAATCGGTACAGATTTGGATATAGCTCCCATATATATGTTCGTCCGATTTGCAGTAATACAGCCATAAAATGGTCATTTGTTAACCGATTCTCTCGAAATTCGACAGGAAGGATTTTCTTATGACTCTCAATATTACTGGTGAATTTCATAGAAATCGGTTCAGATTTGGATATAGCTCCCATATATATTTTCGTCCGATTTGGAGTAATACAGCAATAGAATGGTCATTTGTTGACCGATTCTCTTGAAATTTGGCAGGAAGGATTTTCTTATAACTCTCAATATTACTGGTGAAATTAATAAAAATCGGTTCAGATTTGGATATAGCTCCCATATATATGTTCGTCCGATTTCCAGTAATACAGCAGTAAAATGGTCATTTGTTGACCGATTCTCTTGAAATTTGTTGGGAAGGATTTTCTTCTGACTCTCAATATTACTGGAAAATTTCATAGAAATCGGTTCAGATTTGGATATAGCTCCCATATATATTTTCGTCCGATTTGCAGTAATACAGCCACAAAATAGTCATTTGTTAACCGATTCTCTCGAAATTCGACAGGAAGGATTTTCTTATGACTCTCAATAAAAGAAAGCTGTTCAGATATAGTTTTATATAAGATAATGACAGTTTTGAAAAAAGATAATGATAGAAGGTATTGGCGAAGTACCACCTTTCTCCCCCGTCAGTGGTTTTTAAAAAGCACATACCACCACCTTTTATACTCGTACACCCCCCATTTGCTAATTCTTCCATTGTTTTATTGCAATTATCTTTTCAAGTTTAATTTCAACTACATGTAAAAACTATTCAATTATTCTTATCATATCTGCTCAATCATAATAAATCTTCATAAGTGAGTTGGCAAAGTAAGGGTGGCTGTTGAATGCAAACAAAACTTTACGCGCAACAACAACTCATTTCGCCATTTAACTTTTGACCAAAAATTATCCACTATGAAAATTCAACACACCCATACCACAAACAACTATGGGGCATATCTATTATGTGCACATAATCTCTTTCTCGCTCCGCGCCTACAAAAACGGAGAGACAAAATAATGGCTGAAAGAAATCTACCGCGATGCGCTTAGACATCAACAACTGGTATACCAACATCTCCATGAAGATTTGTGTGGAGTTCCTGCTCTACTTGTTGTTGCTCGCTAGTTTGTATGTGTGGGCATTAAAAGTTTTTCTACCGTTTTCCCACAACACTGATACATGCCATGGTAGTATTTCGCTTAAAACTAGAGCAATTACATTTCCCTTATTCCTTGATACGGCCATTGGGTTGTTCGTCAATCAGTTCCAGTATTGGGAGGAATTTTTTTCTGTTCATGCCTTACCCCAAAAGAGCTGCATAGCGAAAACTTCAAACAGATCATGTTTTGAAATGTTTTCGGGTGTTCTTTCTTCGCCGGATAAACTTTTATTACGGATTTTATTTTAAATTTTCTATTGTAATTGTGTTCGTATTTTCTTTCAATTTTCGTTTGTGGCAATGAGAACTGCATGGGAAAGTTTTTGAAGCGTGGACAACGACTTAAGGGATCAGTGCATTCATGCGCAATCATAGAAAAAGCCAGGAAAAGAGAAAATTCGGGCAGAACCTACTACATAATGCCCTATAATAACTAGTCTACCAGCTTCTTTTCTCCAAAGAGGTGTCGCACTGCGGCACGCCGTTCGGACTCGGCTATAAAAAGGAGGCCCCTTATCATTGAGCTTAAAACTTGAATCGGACTGCACTCATTGATATGTGAGAAGTTTGCCCCTGTTCCTTAGTGGAATGTTCATGGGCAAAGTTTGCATTTGCAATCCCAATCTTTGAACCACCGACTAGAAGATTGCTAGAAAGCTTGAGGGTGATGTCAACCAGTGACATGCAGTATTCGTACTTAACTACGGCTGTCGCAGACTCTTAAAACTGAAGGTCTATAGAAGCGGTGGGGTTAGGGAATCAGGAGATGACTCGACAGTTATTTCTGAGCACTTGTTTTAGAAACAATCTACCACATCCCCAAAGTCTGGCGGATTGCAGGAGAATGAAAATCTCCCTGTATCGATAAATGGCAGCGATACGGCACCCAAAAAGCCCTGTGAAGGTGTGCGCCAGCGGAAGGACGGTAAAAGCTATTTCGAAAGCAGCAGCTTGTGAAGCATCAAAGGAGGACTGGTCTACCACATCCCTAAAGTCAGGCAGATTGGATGGACAGGATAATGAAAATCCCCCTCTTACGATCAAAGGCATTGAGACGGCATCCGACAAGCCCTGTATATGTGTGCGCCAGTGGAAAGGACGGTAATCAAAAGCTACTTCGAAAGCAGCAGCTTGTGAAGCTTCTAAGGAGGAGTGGTCTACACCACATGTATACTTCGTCCTGAAGCGATTTTCATCGAAATTCTAAATTGTTTGGAAGTGGCCACGAATCAATTGTAGGATATATCCTTTCCTGCAACTCTATAATTCAACTAACAGTTATGACAATAAACCCAAACAGCGGTGACAGAATATTACCAGTGGCATACCCTTCGAAACGCTGTCTCCCACTTTTAGGCCTTGAAATCCACATCATTTTTATCTATTATTTAGTATGTGACTTATCCAGAGAGTGCTTCACCAGGCACTTGTCTTAGAATTGGAATAGTGTGTCGGTTTTCATATTGTTAACGGCCCCCTCAATGTTTAGAGACACTGCAAATACATGCTGCACCTTGTGTAGGGCAGTATATACTAAACTCCCTTTAACAAAGGCGTGGCTTTCCTATTCATTAACCTTATCATGGTGTCCGCTATAGATTTGAGTAAGATAAAGGTTTGAGTAGGGTAAAGGTTTGAGTAGGCTAAAGGTTTGATAAGGCTTAAAGGTATTTAAGCCTTTGGCATTGCATAACTTACCTAACCTGTCTTGGATATGAATAAAAATCTTGTCTTCTGCCAGGTATTTGCCTTATACTACCATATGTGGCGCTAGATAGTCTGCCTCTTCCGGAATATGCCATCAGCGCTGGAAATCAAAACGCTCGGAAAACTTTTGAAGTTATGAGTAGACCCCCTGTCTACAGGTCCTGTCCTAGACATGTTGTGAATAAGTCTGCCAGATGGGGCCTTAGATGGGCCAGTTATGTTACCAGAAATATTCCGTCATGTCCTGGTAACATAACTGGCGAAATTCATTTTGTTTCCCCTACAATCCGAGTGACTCTATCTCTCTTGAAAAGTGGGTGTTCATCAAAAGCCTTATCATGTCGTCCAAACTTACAAATATCGAATTTAAATTGTGCTCATTAAAGTTATAAAAGCGCATATCGATTGAGAAGAAGATATGGAAGCTACATTAAAAACCTATTTTTACTCTAAAGTTACGAGCGTTTCGCCTAGGGCCTAAAACATGACATATACAAAATGTTACAGAAATCCTTATTCTAAACTTTCAAACCAATTATAGAGTGCCACCCACAACAATGCCTTCCATCTGTTGATCTCTCACTATAAACTCAATGAACCCAAATAGCCATGGTAAGACAATATACGTTGAGCTTTTGGTTTGCTTCATGGCGGGATTATTAATGATTTGGTTGTCAAAGCTGATTGCATGGCAAATATTTCGTCGCCCCCCTCCCACCTCATGTCTGGCTATACATTAGTGTTTGAGTTGAATGTGTCTGCTTCTTAACCGCAACTAACCTCTCAACTACTCACCCGCTATATGGCAGAATAAGGACATACGAAATAGTCATACAACAAATCCTTTCTTAAGTACTCACCACTTGAGTGGTCACATTAATCTGTTTGTCCATCTGCCACACATGCTGGGTAATAGAAATGCATGTCTCAGTATGTGATCTTTGGTGTAGGAGATGGAATTAAATGGACTTGTGTATATTCCCATGTATGTGGTAGTTAAGATAACGAGACTTCATGTAGTCCTCTCTATTTCCTTAATATGACTGAGATGATTGACCCTGCAGTTAAATTGCAGGGGGAGTACATTTGAAATGAACATGGACGAAGAGTTTTGAGACAATTGCAAGTAGTTTGTACTTTTAATTGGTTTAAAAATAGATTATAAATTTAACAAGTAAAAGCGTGCTTAAACAAAGTTAAAGGCCAGGCCGAATCTTCGGAACCCACCACCATGGATTCTGCTAAAATATGGGAGCTATATCTAGTTACAGATCGAATTGGACGTACTTGGCACAGTTATTAAGAGTTATAACAGAACTCAATATGCAAAATTTCAGCCAAATCGAATAAAAATCGAGGCTTGTAAGGGCTCAAGAAGTCAAATCGGGAGATCGGTTTATATGGGAGCTATATCAGGTTCTTGACCGATCGAACTTAGCCCCTTTGTTGGAATTCGTAACAGAATACTATGTGCCAAATCGGATGAAAATTGGGGCTTCCAGGGGCTGAAGAAGGATAACGGTTTATATGGGAGTTATATCAGGTTCTCGACCGATTCGAACCGTACTTGGCAGAGTTGTTTGATGCTATAATTAAACACTACACGCAAAATTTCAGCCAAATCGGAAAACAACTATGTCTTTAAGGGGCTTAAGAAGCCAAATTTGGAGATCGGTTTATATGGGAGCTATATCAGGTTATGGACCAATCTGAACCGTACTTGGCACAGTTGTTGGAAGTCATAACAGAACACTATGTTTAAAATTTTAGCCAAATCGGATGAAAATTTAAGCTTACAGGGGCTCAAGAAGTCAAATAGGGAGATCTGTTTATATGGGAGTTATATCAAGTTATAGACCGATTTGGACAGCACTTCGTTCCGTTGTTGAGAGTCATAACAGAATACCATGTGCGAAATTTCAACTAAATCGGACAAAAATTGAGGCTTCCAAGGGCTCAAAAAGTCAACTCGGAAGATCGGTTTATATGGGAGCTATATCATGTTCTTGACCGATTTGGACTGCACTTGGTTCCGTTATTGAGAGTTATAACAGAATGCCATGTGCAAAATTTCAGTCAAATCGGATGGAAATTGAGGCTTCCAGAGGCTCAAGAAGTCAAATCGGGAGATCGGTTTGTATGGGAGCTATATCAGGTTATAGACCGATTTGAACCGTACTTCGCACAGTTGCTGGCAGTCGTAACAGAACACTATTTGCAAAATTTCAGCCAAATCGGACAAAAAATTGCGGTTTCCAGGGGCTCAAGAAGTCAAATCGGGACATCGGTTTATATGGGAGCTATATCAGGTTCTTGACCGATTTGGACCGTAGATTGCTCCATTGTTGGAAGTCATAACAGAAAACTATTTGCGAAATTTCAGCCAAATCGGATGGAAATTGAGGCTTCCAGGGGCTCAAGAAGTCAAATCGGGAGATCGGTTTATATGGGAGCTATATCAGGTTCTTGACATATTCGGACCGTACCAGGCACAGTTGTTGAAAGTCATAACAGAACATCGCATGCAAAATTTCTGCCAAATCGAACAAAAAGTGCGGCTTGTAAGGGCTCAAGAATTCAAATCTGGAGATCGGTTTATATGGGAGCTATATCATGTTCTTGACCGATTCCGACCGCACTTGGTTCCATTGTTGAGAGTCATAACAGAATACCATGTGCAAAATTTCAGCCAAATCGGATAAAAATTGAGGCTTCCAGGGACTTAAGAACTCAAAACGGGAGTTCGATATATAAGGGAGCTATATCAGGTTCTTGGCCGATTTGGACCATATTTGACACCGTTGTTAAAAGTCATAATAGAACACTATGCGAGAAATTTCAGCTAAATCGGACGAAAATTGTGGCTTCCATTAGCTCAAGAAGTCCAATTTGGAGATTGGTTTATATGGGAGCTATATCCAAATTTGAACCGATATGGCCCATTTGCAATGCGCAATGACCTACGTTAATAGTTAGTATCTGTCCAAAATTTCAAGCAGTTAGCTCTACACGTTCGACCGCTGTTGTGATTTCGACAGACAGACGGACGGACATGGCTAGTTCGAATCAGAATTTCGAGGCTATCAAGAAAATATACACTTTATGGGGTCCTAGATCAATATTTCGAGGTCTAACAAATGGTATGACTAGATTAGTATACACCCATCCAATGGTGGTGGGTATAAAAATTACATTGATAAAGTTAAAATGCTCACGAGCAAAGTAAAATGTTGATAGGTGTGAATTTTTGGGTTCGGAAAACCATAGTGTGATCAAAATATACGGGTAAATAGTAAACCACACGAAAGAACGGAGTGCACAAGTCAATTTAATTTTAAGTCTATCAAGATACCATTAAATTTTTAGGATACAGATCGTTGTTTCGAGGTGTAGCAAACAAAAAAACGAGATTAGAATACTTCCATTGTATGGTGGTGGGTATAAAAGCCATCAATTAGATGAGCTAATAAAATGGTTCTCAGTAGTTATGTCCTGTAACAGTATGGTAATGTGAATTAGCCCACAATGCCACGGTGGAGTTTCTAAAAAATACTCGCTACAGTTCAATACATGTTAATGCCACCATCCCATGGTCCACCGTTGCGTATGATTATTATTAACCAAGAAATGTAGACAAAATAATGCGTATACGCCAGGGTGTACCAAAGAAACTAATCAAATAAACTATAAACCGTCTTAATCCTTGCCATATCTAATCGCATAAGCCATAAATGCAATGGATGCCATTTAGAACAACAACAAATAGAAAAATAGAAAAATATGCCTCTTTCAACATAATCCAATAACTTTAATCCATTAATCGCTTAAAACTTCCATATTTCTTGGTGCATTTAAATCAAAACAAAATCCTAAGCTTATTATCCGAGAGATTAAAAGTATAATTGTAATAAGTAAGTTTAAAATTTTTACAAAATCTCCCATACCCTTTGGAAATTTTCTTGTTTCTTGTTGCCAACACTACACGAAATTTTAATTAGTTTCGCTTTGGATTCTATCCTTTAAGGTCCCTCATGCGTGTCCTGTTTTTAATTATAGCGCAATTGGGCACAGGCTAGAATTGTTCATAAACTGAAACTAAGCAAATCGCGTTTGTACTTGGCCTTCAAATAAATCTTGTGATTAAAAACGTAACTTGAGCAAGGCACAAACTTTTTTAATTTCTATCAAAGAAATATAAAACAAAAGTACGGTGACATTGACAAACAAAATGTTTGCAACCAACAGCAAAAAGGATAAGCATTACCAAGGACCAACATCATAAAGAAGGCATAGACACTTTTAATATCATCATGAATGTCTATTGCATGCCAAGTTGTGTAGGTGAATGAGTTATCTTCGCAAAAGCGGGGGGGAACATGAGCATTTTTATCATTTGTGAAGGTCACAACAACGAAATTCATTTTAGTCAGGATATCCTTTAGCTGTTATTTGTTTATGAAATCATGAACACCACGAAATTAATGTTAAAAAGGGACAAGGCAATGTTGAGCTTAGATAATATTGCAACATATATTTTAGGGCTTGAACGACTAAGATCTATGAGACTGGTGCCAAATTTAATTTTTCAGTATGGTTATGCGACTTTACCTAAAGTTTACCGTCTTAATAGTAGTGAAATTTTAGTATTCTAGGGAATCGAAAAAAATTTAATTTTGCATTTAATCGGGTGAATCCGATTTTTTGTTACCCTACACCACATTGAGTAACTTAGATACCCTCCACCATGGATCGCATTTGTCAAGTTCTTCTCTTTATAGACAAACAAAGGATAATGGATAAGAATTGCTATGCAATTTCAGCTATCCCAAGTTACGAACCGATTGGGGTCATACTTGATTTGGCTGTTAGAGACCAAAGTGAAATTCGTTGTGCAAATAAAATCGAATAAGAATTGTGCCCTATGGTGGTTCAAAAAATAAAATTAGGAGATCTGTTTATATGGGAGCAAAATTTTAGCCCAATCGGATATGAATTGCGCCCTCTAGTGGCTTACTAAGGCAAGATTCGAGATCGGTTTATATGGGAGCTAAATCAGGTTATACCCCGTTTTGAACCATAATTGGCGCAGTTGTTAGAAGTTAAAACAAAACACTTCATGCAAATTTTCAAGCAAATCAGTTAATTATTGCGCCCTCTATAGCCCCAAGAAGTCAAGATCCGAAATCGGTTTAAATGGGAGCTATACTAGATTATGATTCGATTTGAGGCATACTTGGCACAGTTTTTGATGGTCAAACCAAAACACTTCAGAGAAAATTTCAGCCAAATCGTGTAATAATTGCGCCCTCTATCGGCTCAAAAAGTCAAGATCCGAAATCGGTTAATACGGGAGCTATATCAGGCTATGAATCGATTTAAGCCATACTTGGCTTAAATCAGTAGTTGATAGTCAAAAACTTCATTTAAAATTTCAGCGAAATCGGATCCTATTTGCGCCCTCTACCGGCTCAAAAAATCAATATCCGAGATCGGTTTATATGGCAGCTATATCAGGTTATGAACCGTTTTAGACCACACTTGGCAGAGTTGTTAGAAGTCAAAATTAAACATTTGGCCTCTAGAGGTTAACTAAGTCAAGATTCAAGATCGGTTAATTATTGCGCCCTCTAGCGGTTCAAGAAATCAAGATCTGAAATTGGTTTAGATGGGAGCTAATCAGGTTATGATCCGATTTAAGCTATGCTTGGCACAGTTGTTGATGGGCCAACTAAAACACTTCATGCAAAAATTCTGCCAAATTTCATACGAATTACGCCCTCTAGAGTATCACGAAGTCAAGATCCGAAATCGGATTGTATGGGAGCTAAGTCAGGTTATACACCAGTTTAAACCATACTTGGCGCGGTTGTTAGAAGTTAAAACCAAACACTTTTTGTTCAAATTTCAGGCAAATCGGATAATTATTGCGCCCTATAGGGGTTCAAGATGTCAAGACGAGAAATCGGTTTATATGGTTTTAATGCATAGTACAACAACGACTCTGCATGCTATCACCGCACTCATTTGCAGTGGCTTTAATCAGCCCAGGTCATGCGATAGGACGGTCCTCTTGGCAATCCACCTATCGAATGCATTAGACACGGTCAGCCATGCCAAACTCTTTGAGGACATCACCAATACAGGGTGGCTGATGAATATTGCTACAATGATGAATATTGCTACATTTTTTTTTCGGTGTATGGAATACATTTTTCTTTTATTCATGTTAAATTAAATTATTAAATTAATTATTAAATTATTATTAATTAAATTAATTAATTAATTAATTAAATTAATTATTAAATTATTATTATTAAATAGAAAAAAAGTTATTACATTTTTTTTTGGTAGCGGCTTTCATCAGCCACCCTGTATGTCCCTCCAGCCAGGACTGGAAGCAGATCCGATATCTGTTTATATGGCAGTTATCCCAAACCCTAGACCGATTTGGCCCATTGACAATCCGTACCGACCTGCGGGCATAAGAAGTATTTATGCAAAATTTCAAGCACCTAGATTTACACTTTCAAAAGTTAGCGTGCTTTTGACAGACGGACGGACATCGTCTAATAATGTCAAGGCGATCAAAAATATATATACTTTGTTGGCTCTCAGATCAATATTTCGCCGTGTTACTAGGTTACTGACTCACTTAGACGTTTTCGTCCATTGTGATACCACAGGAACGCAAGAAGGAAGATGCCTTCTAGTTCCTACCCTTAAACCATCCAGATAGCTTTAAAAAGCCCAATAACTTGCGAATGTTCACATCCGCTAAATTAGACGAGTCCACAAAGAAATGAGAACCTAAAGTGGAACTCCATCTGACTGCTAGTGCGGGACACACACACAGAAGGTGTTTTATAATCTCTCTTTCTCTTCGATGTCCTCACAGCTTCTGCAAAAGTCATTACTGGCAACCTTCAGTCTGTCAGTGTGTTTTCCGATTAGACAGTGACCTGTCATGATGGAGACAATGACTGAGACATCTGTTCTAGCCAATAACAGCAAAGCGGTAGATCTCTTAGAGTCTAGATAAGGCCACATAGTTTTAGAGTGCTCTCAGACCCCTCTTTGTGACCATCTATCATTCGATTTCCTTCGTTCCTGGTCCTGAAAACTTAGCTAACATGTCGCCAGAGGCATACCCACAGATTCCAGTATCCCTGGAGTATGTAGGGTAGTTCCTAGTCTCGCAGGCTCGTCCGCTTTTCAATTCCTTGGCCCGGCACGGGATAGCTGTGAGCACCAGCTGGAACATTGAGTTCGAGTTGAGTGGTGTTCATTGCTGTCACGAGAAGTTTATCTACGTCTTCAAGTTGCGGATAGCGGAATGCTCCATACGGAGTAACTGTATTTGCAGTCGCGAACAATTAGCGGTATCGAGTGGAGAGTCTCAGTGAGAGGTCAGGTGGCACCGGCTCTTGCACAAATACCGAGTGCCTATGATGCTCGATATGACAAGGTGCAAGTTATTGACGCCTTTAAACCAATGGCCACCCTTTGGACCGCAACGAGCTTGCTCACCTACAGGAGCTTGACGGAGATCGCCATCTACACATAAAAATGTGTTTACAACAATAAGTCCCGGGGATATATGTGGCCCGGTACCCAGAACAGGTGAACTATTCAGCCATCTCGTTGAGAAATCTGCAACGGTCGAGGGCGGTTTTTGTATTCAGAAATACGTTCTCGAGGGATTTACATAACATTATATCTTAGCCTATGCACCACTTCCACAATTGCAAAAATCTCCACTTGATACACACTGCAGTGGTCGGGTAACCTATTCGATGTGGACGGTTCTCGATTTTTAGAGTACACCCCAATGGCCAACTGGTCGTCAAGTTTGCAACCATGTGTCATGAAGTCTATGTAATTTCTATTACCAGTTCCAATCGGTTCTGTAAGGAATAGTAATAAAGGCTCAGGTAGGATGTAATCCACACTGCCTGGAACATCGGATATTGTATCAAGGATAACACAGTGTCCGTAGCCGCCGACACGATAAAATAGAAAGCTCCCTTATCCTTACGGCAGTGATCGCAACAATTTTCTAGCCAAAATGCCCAAAGGCATTAAATGTAGCATTAAATTCACTACATCAGATGGCTTCGTCTTCAGTATGGCTGTAAAAAAGCGGCTCAGGCAGTATATAGTCCACACTGACTTAAACATAGGACACTGTATCAAGGAAAACACAGTGTCTGTAGCCGCCACATGACCAAAGACAAAGCTCCCTTAGCCTCACGGCAGTGGTCGCAGCAATTTGTCTAGCCACCATGTACAGAGACATTAGATGTAGCATTAAATTCAGGGCATCAGATGGTGTCGTTCTCAGTATGGTTGTAAACCACAAACAAGCCATTCTTTGAATCCGGCTGAGTATTGAACAATAGGTGGACTATTGAAGCGCCGTCCACCAGACCAAAACACCATGTAGCATGTTGGTCTGACAACTGCAGTATATACCCAGTACATGACACGCGGTTTAAACCCCCCAACTTTTGCCAATGGCTCTCTTGCAGGTGAATGGGACAAGAGCTGCCTTTCTTGCCCTTTCAAAAATGGTGGATTTGCAGTTCAACTTCCTGTCCACCAAAACAGCCAGGTGTTTTGCGCTTTCTGTAAATGGAACATTCTCTACTGCCAAGGAGACAGGTTCCACTGTGGGTAACTTGTATATACTACTGAAAAGAACAACTTCCGTTTTAGATGGATTTATTATAGGACCACTTTCGGTGGCCCACTTCACCGTCGTAGAGCTTTCTGAAGTAAATCTCTAAGAGTGTTGGGAAACTTTCCCCTAATCGTCATCAGCATACGCGACCACTTTGACACCTTTTTCTCCCAGAGATCATAATATATTGTAAATGGCTATATTCCAAAGAAGAGGAAGCAGTACACCTCTTTGAGGTGTTCCTCTGCTGACCCATCTTTTTAGATCCCAAGCCTGCCGTAATGCATCTTTTAGTAGGGAAGTTATTAATAACATTTCTTACGGTAGAGTTAATGCCCCGAAACTCCAACTCCTTCATGATTGACGTTGGTTTTACATTATCGAAAGCATCATCAATGTCAAAAAATGCTACCATTGTATATTCCTCGACAGCGAGGGAACCCTCTATATAGCCGACTGAGTCGTGAAGGGCTGTTTCAGTGGACTTGCCCTTACTATTTGCATGCTGCTGCCGAGACAGAAGATCTCCAGGGATCTTTGCCCTAAGATATGTTTCTATCCAGCAAAGATCTTCAGAAAAAAGGAAAACAGACTAATAGGACGAAAATCGTTTGCTGCTTTTGGAATGAAAACGACCTTTGTGTCCCTTCATATCATAGATATATATGACATGCTGATACAAGCAGAATATATCTCCCTGAGCCAAGAAACGAGTCTAACAGACATAGCTTGTAATTCAACCGGTGATACATCATCAGGGCCTGGCCACTTAAAATAGTCGAAACTTCTTATTGCCCAAAATATTTTAGGCTCATACACAATTTCCCCAACAACCTCCGACGAATGCTTGCCAGTAACAACCTCTTCTAGTTCCATTGTATCTAGCGCCACGTTGTCCGTTGGACAATTTCTCGGGAAAATGTGTATCAACGAATAGTTCTAGTGTTTCCTCACTAGACATTGTTCATACCTTCTCTGACTTCTGAATATACCCTACCGTAATAGGTCTCGGGGGAACGAATCTTCCTTAGCCTAGAGGCCTCAGATGTATCCTCCACGGAGCTGCAGAATTCTACCCTTTTGCTGCTCTTGTGGACCTCTTTCCTAAGTCGAGCTAGAATTTTTCGTCAGACAGCACTATTCTTGGGTATGGCGACTTGAACAGGACCTGGCGACTTAAAGGAGTCGAAACCTCTTATCCGCTCAGATTTTCGTCTCAGACACAATTTCCCCAACAACCTTCGACGAATGCATACCAGTGACAACCTCTTTTGGCGCCACCTTATCCGTTGGAGAATTTCCAGGGAAATGTGTATCAACGAGAAGTTCTAGTATTTCCTCACTAGACATTGTCCATACATTCTCTGACTTCTGAATATACCCCACCGTAATAGGTCTCGAGGACAGAAACTTCCTTAGCCTAGAGGCCTCAGATGTATCATCCAGTATTTGTTCTGAGCTCCCTCTTATATCTTCTTAGCTCAACCTTATAGATGTCCCAATGGTGTGGTGCTCTTGTGGACCTCTTTCCTAACTCGAGGTAGAATTTTTCGTCAGACATTTCTTTTCTTGGGTATTTTTCTACCCATTCGCCGTTAATGGGTTAATATGATGGAGGTGATAAAAATCTTATTATCGTTTTTCCCTTCCCATGATTTGAAGTGGCTCTTAACTAATATGCAATTTATGGTAAATATGTGCAATATTAACTACAATTTCCCACACACACACACCCATAAAAATGTTTTTAAATAGTCATCAACGTTAGAAAAACTTATATGCCTTACAGCCCTAACAACTACTTTGGACAACAGTCGAAGCCAGAGCAACTATTTCTCATGATGATGTTGCTGGAAATAAAGTTTATTCCTTAATGGCTTTCTTATAAAAGTCTTTTTCAGCAAAAGGCACATATTTACGATGCAAATATGCGGAATAATTTGAGATGTTACTACACTTTGGTCATCAACAGGGTGTGTATGGAGAATACTAAGAAATACAGCTAAGGGCCTTTTTATGCGCTAGTCATTCCGTTTAAAAAGTCTATTTATTCTTGTTTGCCTTGACAAAGTTTCCATGGGTATATCAAAACCAAGACAATACGAAGCGAGTACTGAGGTAGATTCAAAGGGAGATCGGTACGAACTTCGGCAACTATAGGAGATGCACAGATTGAAGGCTTGTCCCGAAAGAGTACCGCCACGCAAAACCAGCCAGTCATGGTGGTCGCCGGAACTGAAGGTCCTCAGAAGGGAGAGCAGAAGACTTTTTAACAAGGCCAAGAGAGAGAACACTGCAGAGGACTGGGACAAGTATCGTGACGACCTTGGCAAGCTCCCTGAGAAGCCAGGACGGGACTAACACTGAGAGTGGTCAGAAGACGGTTGAACTCATTTCCCAGGTGGCGAGGAAGAGGTCGGCGATGAAGACATTGCAATACCTACACTTGTGCCCTTAACGGATGACCTCATTAGGGACATCGTGGACGAGGAGAAGATAGCTTGGGTGGTCCGCACTTTCCCGCCATTTAAGTCGTACGGACCTGAAGGAATTATCCCGGCACTGCTGCAGAAGTCGCTTGGAGTCACCCTGCCAAGGCTTGAGCAGATTTTCAGGGCGAGCCTGACATGGTCCTACATACCGAGGGCATGGAGGGAAGTCAAGGTGGTCTTTATCCCCAAGGCGGGAATAATAAACCACAGTACAACGATGGATTATAGGCCTATTAATCTGTCACCGTTTTTGCTGAAAACACTGGAAAGACTAATTGACCTGAATGTGCGAGGGGGACTGACACCGGAGAACTTCAGTGGGGCACAACACGCATACCTCAAAGGCAGGTCGGTGGAGACGGCCCTTTACGAGGTGGTACAGGAAGTCGAGACGTCGCTCCTACAGAAGAATTACACTTTGATGGCCTTCTTGGATATTGAATGGGCTGTCAATAATGTATGGATTGGGGCGATAGTCGCTGCACTGCACCGCAAGGGGATTCACCCCTTTATTTCCCAATAGACAAATAATATGCTTTATGGCAGGATTATTAATGCAAACCTATGAGATTGTGTGGTCTGAAGGCGGGTGACCAGAGGATCGCCCCAAGGAGGGATGTTCTCACCGATACTGTGGAACCTCGTGAGCACGAGGATTATCGCTTATGCGGACGACGTCGTGCTGCTGGTCCGAGACAAGTTTCTGTCGACGATCAGCGAGATCATGGAAAGGTTACTGAGAAGGAGGGAAGACGAAACTGGTAAGATACCGGAGTTCAGACTCCCGTCCTTGAACTGGGTCACCCTGCGGCTGTCGAAAGAGGCGAAGTACCTAGACATAGTCCTCGATTCGAAACTGTCCTAGAAAAGGAACCAGAGGAAAGAACCCCCCGTAAGGTACTGTGCGCTTTTTACTCCTGCAGTACGATGTTCGGTAGGAATTGGGGGGATGGCTTTCCAGGATGATTTATTGGATGTATACGGCCATCGTGAGACCAGTACTGGCCTATAAAGCAATGGTATCGTAGGATACCGTAGGGATGCTGCTGGTCCGTGACAAATTTCTGTCGACTATCAGCGAGATCATGAAAGGATCACTGAGGAGGTTGTCGCGATGGGCTAGCAGAAATGAGTTGAGAACCAACCCAGGGAAGACAGAACTGGTGCTCTTTTCGCGTAGATATAAGATACCGGAGTTCGGACTCACATCCTTGGACGGGGTCACCCTGTGGCCGTCAAAGGAGACGAAGTACCTAGGCATAGTCCTCGATTCGAAACTGTCTTGGAAAAGGAACACCGAGGAAAGAACCCCCCGTAAGGTACTGTGCGCTTTTTACTCCTGCAGAAGGATGTTCGGTAGGAAGTGGGGGGTGACTGCTAATATGATTTATTGGATGAATACGGCCATCGTGAGACCAAAACTGGCCCTTAAAGCACTGGTATGGTGGGATAACGTAGGGATGCTGCTGGTCCGAGACAAGTTTCTGTCGACTATCAGCGAGATCATTGAAGGGTCACTGAGGAGGTTGTCGCAATGGGTAGAAATGAGTTGAGAACCAACCCAGGGAAGACAGAGCTGATGTTCTTTTCGCGTAGATATAAGATACCGTAGTTCAGACTCCCATCCTTGGACTGGGTCACCCTGCGGCCGTCGAAGGAGGCGAAGTACCTAGGCATAGTCCTCGATTCGAAACTGTCCTGGAAAAGGAACACCGAGAAAAGAAGCCGTAAGGCTTTATGCGCCTTTTACTCCTGAAGAAAGATGTTCGGTAGGAAGTGAGGGGTGACTTCCAGGATGATTTATTGGATGTATACGGCCATCGTGAGACCAGAACTGGCCCATAAAGCACTGGTATGGCGGAATGTCGTAGGGAAGAAGACGCGCGCGAGGGAGTTCGAAAAGGTCCAGAGACTGCCCTGCGTCGGGTCACAGGGGCACTGAGATCCTCACCGCAGGCATGCCTGCAGGCTATGCTGGTTATACAGCCCATTGGGGCTTATATTTGGAACTGCGCCGCCAGGGTCGCGCTTATACTGGGAGAGCTCGGCATGCTGAAGATGGATGGTTGCGAACACAATTCTGGGTGTTATGAATACGGAGGGTAGACTGAGGAGGGTTTCCGACTACCTGGCACCAGTGCTGACTCGAGTGAGGGCTTTCGCGATTCGTTTTCCTGAGAGGGACGAAAGGAAAGCGGTGGTGTACTTGCGGAAGATGGGACCTCGATCTACACAAATGGCTCCAAGATGGTGTCAGGAACTGGATTAGGGGTCTACTCTGATCCACTCAACATCAGTATGTCTCTGAGACTGCCGGACAAGTGTACGGTCTTTCAGGCAGAGGTCTTGAAGTGGCCCCAAGAGATATTCAGAAATTAAGGGGCTTACCGCCCTCGAAACTCAGAATTTATGTGGACAGTATGGCGGCGCTCAAGGCCTTGCGGTGCATGATAGAGTGGTCAAGATGCGTGGCGGACTGTTTATAAACCCTGGATAGGCCCCGGGCCCACGATGTGACCATGACATGGATTCCTGGGCATTAGGGGATTCCAGGAAATGAGAGGCCGGACGAGTACACCAGGATGGATTCGTCTGAGCCGAGCGGACCAGTGATCGGTCTTGCCTACGTGTCATTTGTCGAGCTACTGAACACAGTAGATGGGGTGGCCAGGCAGGCGTCGGTGGCGAGGTGGGACTCGGTAGATGGTTGCCGGACTGCAAAGGCAGGTCATCGACCGGAGGAGAACGAGGTAGTTTCTGGCGTTCGATAAGAGTTCGATAAGTACTTTGACAGAGATCATAACCGGACACTGTACCATAGGCCGCATGGCGGCGCGCATGGAGATACCGCACAATGACTTCTGTAGGAGTTGCCTCGATGAGGATGAGACTATTGAGCATTTGCTGTGTTCCTGTCCGGGTCTACTGAGAAGAAGTCTCTCCTTTCTGGGGAGCCGTTTCTTCTGTGATTTGTGTGAACTTGCAAACGTACCTCTGATATCTCTCCTGAGGTTTGTTGAGGGAACAGGATGGTTCCGACAGGGGGGTACCACAAGCTCAGGCGGGGGCAGATCCGTGTTTGCGTAGGGACGAGCGGTTCTTTAACTCCCGCTCGGGTTTCTCCACTCGTGTATAACCTCTAGTACTAGGTCTCACATTTTTTTCTTCCCTTTCTTCTCTCTAGGGTATAACAAAATGACTAAAACGAAAATCGTTTTATGCTGCAATAAGAATCGACTAGCAGACGGACAGATATGTGGAAGGACAGACGGACAACACTTGATTGATAATTGGGATACTTTTTAAACGAAAATTAAGCATTGTCATTAGGGCGGGCTGATTTGTATGGATGGAAAAAAGGGTTGAAATCGTTAGCAATGTGTGGGCCAAACTGGCCTCCGAGTGAACTCACCTTTGGTGGGCAACCCATTCAACCTATGTAGATAACGTTTTTCCTAACGATTTTCAAACCTTTTTTCCATCCATACAAATCAGCCCGCCCTAATGACAATGCTTAATTTTCATTTAAAAAGTATCCCAATTATCAATCAAGCGTTGTCCGTCTGTCCTTCCACATATCTGTCGGTCTGCTAGTCGATTCTTATTGCAGCATAAAATGATTTTCTTTTTAGTCATTTTGTTATGACCTCCAATAATTTGTTTCCCCTAAAAGCAATTTCACTGGGCGTTTCATCTACCGCTATCCAACCCTGTCTTACATATGTTTCACTTTGCTATTTGAAGTCTACTTGAGGTCTATGCATACTCTTGGTCTTTATTTATGGTACATGCCAAACGATAAATAGTTGCAGAATTGAATTTACAAACTTCGTCTTATTCTCTGTGTTTCTGCTCCATCTGGTTCTTTACAATGTTCTTGGCCTACGGTGGTTTTACAACCGTTTAATATGGTCGTTGCTGTTGGTTCTACTGTTGTTGCTATTGCTGCAGTAGCTAATACTTTGGGTAAATTTCATTTGAAGTCGTAGTCGCACACACGCACACTCACACATACATACGTGGTAGTTCCACACATTTGTTGGGAACCATGCATGCTCACATATACTACTAAATGGTGAGTCAAATAAGAATTTATAGCGAAATTCCTACCAAACCATTCGCTACAAAGAGTAAAGGATTTATTTAGACAACCAACCAAGAAGCCAACAACACCAAATAACCACCCGAGTATATCAAGCCAAAGAAACCGACTTATGGTGAAAAGCGCCTTTGATCATTCACTTGCAAAGGCGTTCAAATAAATTCCACTAAAACTTGCAGTGCAATTACAACACTAGCAATCCATACCAAATGGAAGAAATGCATACATGGGTGGCCTTGGGTAAAATATGTTTATTGCGGAAAGTTTATACGTCTAAGGGCTAAATCATGAAAATGTTTTGCGGTGGAAAATGATAAGTAAAAAATATTTCAATATAATCACCAATATGCATTTATTTCGTCCATAGTTGTCAGTTTAAAATGTGTTGAGCCACACCTTGGGTACCCATCACCACAGAAAAGATTATAAGTTGGCCCACTATGATAAAGAGTAGGACATCCAGCTAATTGCTCAAATACAAACAGCATGCCTATGTCAAGGGAAGGACGGTGGAGACTGCCCAGCACGAGGATGTGCAAAAACTAGAAGAATCCTTCGATGCCAAAACGTCCAACCTGGCTGTATACATTGACATCGAGGGGGCTTTTAACATTGTGCGGAGCGACACACTGATCCAATCCTTGGATCAGTACCGTGTGGACCCGTTCCTTAAAGACTCGATAAACCATATGCTAAGGAACAGGTGGATAAATTGTGTGTAAAATGCAAATTTTACCATGAACATTCCACAAAGGAACGGGGGCAAACTTCTCACATATCAATGAGTGCAGTCCGATTCAAGTTTTAAGCTCAATGATAAGGGGCCTCCTTTTTATAGCCGAGTCCGAACGGCGTGCCGCAGTGCGACAACTCTTTCGAGAGAAGTTTTACATGGCATAGTACCTCACAAATGTTGCCAGCATTAGGAGGGGAAAACCAGCGTTGAAAATTTTTTCTGAAGGTCTCGCCAGGATTTGAACCCAGGCGTTCAGCGTCATAGGCGGACATGCGCTACGGTGGATAAATTGTGTGTACCATGGCATAAATATAAGGGAGGAAGTGGCACAAGGCACGCCACAGAGGCATTTTATCGCCATTCCTATGGGTGACCAAAATAAACGACCTATTACGGATGCCGACTGAGGAGGGATAATACTTCTAAGGGGTAAGGATCCGAACGAGCTATGAAGAAGGCCCGAAAGGGTCTTGCATATGGCATATGACCAGAGGTCTCAATGTTAACCCAGAGAAGACTGAAATATTCCTGTTCACGAGGAAGAAGAAGGTGGACCAATTTAACGCTTCACGTTTCCTCAATAAGACGATTTCGATATCTGACAATGTCAAATACTTAGGTATGATCTTGGACAGGAAACTGAATTGGAAGTGTCACATTCAGGAGCGTACTGAGAAAGCTTACAGTTGTTGGGCACTATGTAGATGGGCCGTAGGCTCGAAATGGGGCCTGAATCCTAGGATAGTCCACTGGCTCTACAGGAGCGTGATTAGACCAATACTTACCTACGCCCCAGTAGCTTGGTGGACTGCTATGGAAAAAAGTGCAACCTAATAACTTTATAACAGGTTCAGAGAACTGTCTTCTTGGCATAGGCGGAGCGATGAGGACCACGCCCACTAGGGCACTGTAAACTATTCTAGATATCCGACCCATTGATATACCGATTAAGGATGAGGCAGCCACTGCGGCTATGAGACTTAAGGGAGAATGGATTGCGGATGGGAGCAAGGAGATGAACCTTGAAGTCGAGTGCGGGGCACTGCTGCCAGCGGCACAGACTTGGATTAATGGAAACCTAACATTGCCATGTGGAAGAGCATGTTGCACGGATGGATTAAAACTAGAGCACAGAGTGGGCCTGGGGGTCTACATTGAAAACCCAGGGACTGAGATCTGTTTTAGACTGCCTGCCCATAACGGTCCTGCAGGCGGAGATCCGGGCGATCACGGAATGCGTGAAGTGGTGTGATGCTATCTCGAGGGCGTCCAGTGTGAACATCTTTACCGACAGTAAAATTGCCATAAGTGAAATAACAACTAGGACGGTAAGCTCACGCACAGTCTTGCAGTGTAAGAAGGAGATTAACGCCTTTTCTGAGGTTGGCAAAATCCGCATCGTTTGGTTGAAAGGGCAGACGATTTGGCGGTGGAGGCCAGAGGACTGGCGTCAATAAACTTGGTTAACCCGAAGCCTTTCGGGTCGACGCAGTCCGAGTTTAGGGAGTGGGCGACGAATGCACATGCAACAATGTGGAACAGCGAAACGGTCGGTAGGACGGCGAAAATTCTATGGGGGGATCCAGATCGTGAGAAGACGAGGCTATTACTGAAAGAAATCAAGAAGGAGGTCCTTGTAGCTATTGGTATCATTAGGGGCACATAGGACTACGAGCTCACTTATATAAAATCGGTGCGGCAAGTGATAGCATGTGTAGGGCATGCGGGGAAGCGCAGTGGTTAGCATTTACGCCTATGACGCTGAACGTCTGGGTTCGAATCCTGGCGGGAACATCAGAAAAAAACGTCAGTGGTGGTTATCCGCTGGCGACATTGGTGAGATACTATGCCATGTTAAAACTTCTCCCCAAAGAGGCGTCGCACTGCGGCACACCATTAGGACTCGTCTATAAAATGGAGGTCCCATGCTATTGAGCTTAAAACTTAAATCGGACTGCACTCAGAGATATGTGAGAATTTTGCCCCAGTTCCGCAGTGGAATGTTCATGGGCAAATTTGCATTTGCATTGGTGATTGGTAACACTGAAAGTTGGGGCGCCTTGTTGCAGGCCTCGGTATTTCGAAAATTTTTTGAGGCTGCTTAATCTTCACTGTGGTCCGATTTCAAAAACTTTTTACTTGATAGTCCACAAAAATCCGTACAATAAAGTGCGCCTGAGCTCTACAATATTTTGTCTTTTTCGGGAATATTCAACATTTCATTTTTTTATTTTTGAAACTTTGCCCAAAATAGGTATTTTGAGGATTTTTGTAAAAAAAATCGGGCAGAATTTATTTTTAGACACTTTTATCCGCAGCGCCAGCTCTCGCCAAGTCTGCACATTCGCCGTAAAAGGCATCCACTATGCCAAACAGCCAGCACGAAGGTTGTTTGAGCATCGCTGTAACACTTGCAGAATCCATCCACGATTAAAACCTGGGCAGGACGCCTTCAGCCCAAGGCTCCCTCACAGGGAAGATAACCTCTAGGTTGCCTTCGAAGAAAACTCCAACCGGCACATCCCCACTACTACTATGACGAAGGACCACAAACATAAGAGCAGATTTAGGAAGAAAGCGAACGAGTCGCGTTTAATGAGTTTGTCTACTCAATCGTCTTTAGACTTACCCCAGAAAGGGGTGATATTCAGTAACAATTGCTAAATGGTCCAAGAGCGATTTCTTTTCAACTTTCGCTGCTAAAATAACGCCAAGTACATAAAATCTCCATTCTCACATCTGTTTGTATGCCCCTCATATTGGTATGTGTGGATGTTCATATTTAGCGTTGATGACCATGGCCATCGTATGTGGTAACATTTTCTTTATTTCTTGCCCAAATGTTTTATAGAATTGCAAATGCGGACAGTGAATTGTGTTAGGCCTTTCGATATCCCACTTGGTTCAGGTTTAGATATAGCTGCCATATAGACCGATCTGTCGATATAAGGTCTTGGGCCCATAAAAGACGCATTTATTGCCCGATTTTGCCAAAATTTGGGACAGCTGCCATATAGACCGATCCCTCGATATAAGGTTTTGGGTTCATAAAAGGCGCATTTATTGTCCGATTTAGACATCGGTCCAGATTTGGATATAGCTGCCATATAGACCGATCTCTCGACTTAAGGTTTTAGACCCATAAAAGGCGCATTTTTTGTCCGATTTCGCCGAAATTTGGAACAGTGAGTTGTGTTAGGCCCCTTGACAGCCCTCTTCGATTTGGTCCAGATCGGTTCAGATTTGGATATAGCTGCCATATAGACCGGTCTCTCGATATAAGGTTATAGACCCAAAAAATGCGAATTTATTGTCCGATTTCGCCGAAATTTGGGACAGGGAGTTGTGTTTGGTTCTTCAACAACTTTCTTCAATTTGGCCCAGATCGGTTCATATTTGGATATAGCTGCCATATAGACCGGTCTCTCGATATAAGGTTTAAGACCCAAAAAGGCTCATTTATAATCCGATTTGCCTGAAATTTGAAACAGTGACTTATGTTAGACTTTTCGACATCCGTGTCGTTTATGGTTCAGATATATTTATTATATCGGTATTTGGATATGGCTACCAATATTTTGTTCTATAAAATTGAACAATGACTTGTACTTATTAGACCTCTCAATATCCGTGTCGAATTTGGTCCAAATCGGACCACATTTCGATTAAGCTGCCATGGGGGCATAAATTATGCACTTTTCACCGGATAATGACAAAAGTTGGTTCACATATATACCCGAGATGGTGGGAATCCAAAGTTCGTCCCGGCCGAACTTAACGCGCTTTTTACTTATTTTAATTCAGAATCAGAAATTTTCCTTTCCATATTATTCGAATTTGTATGTTGCTGATGAAATAACTCTTTCTACTACTATTTTTGCCCCATTTACAAGTTGAGGGTGCAAAAGCAAATAAATAAGATGCACGCATGCCTGCACAATAATAGAAACGTTGCATTCTTGTTTGTGGCATCACCATCACAGATTGATGTTTAAACTTGTGCAGAATCGTTCTATTTCATCTCAACTGTCCAAAGGGGTTTTTAAACAAGCTTTTATCGGCCTTTAGGCTACGAAAATTGGTAATAAGGTTAAAAATACCTTTTACTTGGATTTTATAATATCCTATAAAATTTGTATGTATGAACGGAGAGTCTTGGCAGCGACCACAAATTTTGAACTTATATTCGTTTTTATACAATACACCCCAAATTTGGAACACAGTATTATACTATCGTGAATTTGTTTGTAACACCCAAAGAGAGAAGATAGACCCAAAGAGAAAAGAGAAAGATAATTTTGCGGTGTAATGACGAGTTTATCTATGGTTGCTGGGATACAGCCCACCAGGGTCAGTAACATAAATTTATTTGTATCAGTGATAGAAAGAAAAAGGCGATTTATATTTGTTGTAATAGGTTTAAGGTTTATTTAAGGCCACCGTACCGCAGAGGTTAGCATAGCACATATCAATGAGTGCAGTCCGATTCAAGTTTTTAAGCTCAAAGATAAGGGGCCTCCTTTTTTATAGCCGAGTCCGAACGGCGTGCCGCAGTGCGACACCTCTTTGGAGAGAAGTTTTACATGGCATAGTTCACAAATGTTGCCAGCATTAGGAGGGGAAAATCACCGCTGAAATTTTTTTCTGATGGTCTCGCCAGGATTCGAACCCAGACGTTGAGCGTCATAGGCGGACATGCTAACCTCTGCGCTACGGTGGTCGTAGACTTTTGCCTCAAAAGGGTGGTTGCGGGCTCAGAGGTTCTTATATCGGGAGGACAAAGGTGAGGTACTGTCTCGGAGGCGTGGATTACTCACGGCGTGGATACGACTTTAAATTACGGGGTGCTAGCCGTGGAAAGATAGCGCGTGAGTGTATTGGCGGGACCTGCGGCTCTTATGTGTGAGGAAGAACAACGGCGAGGTGCTGGCACCGTTGGTCTCGGAGATATGGACCACTCAAGGGGTGATGATCGAAGGTATTTGTGGATTCCGCAGCGCTTATGTCTGAAGGGCAAAGGCGAGGTGCTGACTTTGTTGGTTTCGGATACGTGGTTCACTCACGACGTGAATACGGTGTTACATCACGGGGTGATGGTCGTGGACAGTTGGCGCATATTAGCGGGCCCAGCGGCTCTTATGTCTGAAGAACAAAGGCGAGGTGCTGACTATGTTGGTCTTGGAGACGTGGTTCACTTAAGAGGTGATGGTCGTGAACAGATGACACGTGGGTGTATTCGCGGGCCCAACTGCTCTTATGTCTGAAGGACAACGGCGAGGTGCTGGCACCGTTGGTCTCGTAGACGTGGTTCATTCACGTGGTGATGGTAGTGGACAGATGACATGTGGGTGTATTCGCGGGGCCCGCGGCTCTTATATGCTGACTATGTTGGTTACCGAGACATGGTTCACTCACGGAGTGGATACGGTGCTTCATCACGAGGTGATGGTCGTGGACAGATGGCGCATATTAGCGGGCCCAGCGGCTCTTATGTCTACGTTGGTCTTGGAGATGTGGTTCACTCAAGGGGTGATGGTCGTGAACAGATGACACGTGGGTGTATTCGCGGGGCCAGTGGCTTTTATGTCTGAAGAACAAAGGCGAGGTGCTGACTACGTTGGTCTCGTAGACGTGGTTCATTCACGTGATCATGGTAGTGGACAGATGACATGTGGATGTATTCGCGGGGCCCGCGGCTCTTATATGCTGACTGTGTTGGTTACGGAGACATGGTTCACTCACGGAGTGGATACGGTCCTACATCACGAGGTAATGGTCGTGGACAGATGGCGTATTGGCGGACCCAGGGCTCTTATGTCTGAACGACTAAGGCGAGGTGCTGGCTACGTTGGTCTTGGAGACGTGGTTCACCCAAGAGGTGATGGTCGTGAACAGATGACACGTGGTCGTATTCGCGGGGCCAGCGGCTTTAATGTCTGAAGAACAAAGGCGAGGTGCTGACTACGTTGGTCTCGTAGACGTGGTTCATCCACGTGATGATGGTAGTGGACAGATGACATGTGGATGTATTCGCCGTGCTCGCGGCTCTTATATGCTGACCATGTTGGTTACGGAGACATGGTTCTCTCACGGAGTGGATACGGTGCTACATCACGAGGTGATGGTCGTGGACAGATGGCGCATGGGTGTATTGGCGGACCCAGCGGCTCTTATGTCTAAAAGACAAAGGCGAGGTGCTGGCTGTGTTGGTCTGGGAGACGTGGTTTACTCAATTTGTGATGGTCGTGGTGGCTGAATCGCATGGCTTAGCGACTCCTTTGTCTACTGGACTACGGGTAAAACGCTTGTGACTATGTTACTTTAAGGCTCTGCCATTCAGGCTCAGCACTCTAAAGTTTTCCACTCCATTTACCTGGATACTGCCACTGTTGCACTTCACACTTGACTGTTCTTTTTCAAGCTGTCCCAGCCCCTTTAATAATCTTCAGGATCACGGTAACATGTTTATACAAATTCCCTCTGATCCTAAGGTTAGTGTTTATCTGTTGCCTGCGTTGCTCAATGCAGAAAATTACTCGGACAATTACCACGGGTGTTTTGTTGTTGCCATACAAAAAGTCCATGCTTGGACAAAATAATTTAACATCGCTAGGACACGCTTCGCGGCAAAACGAACTAATTGCGGTAGGTTAGGTTAGGTTTAGTTGGCAGTCTGCCATCAGACTCACGTTTTCGTCCATTTTGATACCATAGGAACAGAAAAAGGAAAATACCTCCCAATTCCTATCGTTGAACCATCCAGATCGCTTTAAAAAGCCCAATAACTTGCGAATGTTCAAATACATTAAATCAGACAGGTTCTCAAAACAATGAAAACCTAAAGTGGAACTCCTACTGACTGCTAGTGCGGGACACACACGCAGAAGGTGTTTTTCTTCTTCAATGTCCTCACAGTTTCTGCAAAAGTCGTTGCTGGCAACTTTTAGAGTGTCAGCAAGTTCTCCGATTAGGCAGTGACCCGTCATGACGGACACAATGACTGAGACGTCTGTTCTAGCCAATGACAGCAAAGCGGTAGACCTCTTCAAGTCTACATTCACAGCCCCCTCTTTGTGAGCATCTATCATTCGTTATCCTTCGGGCCTGGTTCTGAAAATTTAGCTTACATGTCGCTAGAGGAATACACACAGATTCCTGTATCCCTGGAATGTGTAGGGTAGTTCCTAGTCTCGCAAACTCGTCCGCTTTACAATTCCCTGGGATATCTCTCTGGCCGGCACACAGAACAGGTGAATTTTAAACTGTTTAAACAGCCATCTCGTTGAGAGATCTGCGACAGTCGAGGGAAGGTTTTTGTATTCAGAAATACCTTATCCAGGCATTTAATGACTGCCTGGCTGTCTGGGAAGATATTTATGCCAATTGTCGTATCGACATTATATCTTAGCCATTGCACCACTTCCTCAATTGCAAGAATAACTACAGTGGTCGGGTAATCTTTTCAAAATGACCAGTTTCTGATCTTAAGAGTACACCCCAAAGCCCACCTGGTCTTTTACTTTGAAACCATCTGTATAGAAGTCTATGTAACTTCTGTTACCAGGGATATCATAGTTCCAATCGGTTCTATCAGGAATAGTGGTACAGTACTTTTTTTTATCAAAAAAGCGGCTCAGGTAGAGTGTAATCCACACTGCCTGGAACATCGGATATTGTAACAAGGATAACAAGCTACCTTCACCTCACGGCAGTCGTCGCTGCAATTTGCCTAGCCACAATATCCAGAGGCATAAGATGTAGCATTAAATTCAGTGCATCGGCGGCATTAAACTAAGTGCGGTATTTCAATTGTAATTCAATAATACTTAAATACTTCTAAAATACATGCTGAAAAGACTTAAATTTACATGGCAATAAAGTTGTGGGCAGGAAAGCAAGCCTACGCATCTTTCCTCGTTACAACCGATCAACTTCAAAGCAATTCACTATTCGATTTGGCTATGTCCACTTCTCAGTCCGTCATAATATATGCCCGACTTTTCGTTCATGTTATCTTGTGTGTACAAATTAAAGATCGTAGTTTTTAAAGGATTTTCTTGGCATATATGACTTTAAGGGCCTAGAGACGAAGACAATTCAAATTTGAAGAAATCAGATCCAATTTAGATACGCCTCCTAAGTTTTCTAGTTTTTTGAAATTTTGTTTTTTCTTTCATAGTTCTATTTGTCCAAACTATAACTCCAAAACAGTTTCAACCTGGACATTGTAGAAAATTCTTTCCAGCACAGCAAACTCTTAAAAATGTACACAAACCTATGCAAGAGCTGTAGTTATCACTATGTATATGTTGTATTTGATGTGTTTTATGCTTTTGATTGTGGTTAAAAACAATTTTCCAGCAATTTAAAAACAATTTAAAAACAATTTAAATGGACAATTAATATCATATGTACTCGTATGTATGCTACTCTTAGCCATAAAGGGAGAATTGTGCTAAAGTTATTATTATAGAAAATGAAACAAATCGTTTAAGTGGAGAATGAGAGAAGAGGAAAGAAAATTATTTTATGTAATGGTTTATATTCAGCACACGTGGTAATAGTTTCAATAGTAATAAGTGGTAAAGGGAACTTTAAACAATTATCACTATTACCATATGATGTAATGCAAATCCTCTTAATGCTACGATAGGGAAGCTATAGGCCAAGATAATATTTAATAAAGCTGTAAATAAATAATTATGTTTTTTAAATTTTAAAATTCGTGTCCATAAAGACAGTTTCTACCATAAGTTCTTTATGCGTGAAGTAAAGCGAAATATAATTGTCATTTTCGATAATATCTAAGAATCTGTAAGGAAAGGCAAAATTCGGGCGGAGCCGACTTTATAATACCCTACACCTACCCTATAGATACAAAAGTGGGATTCTATCTAATTCTGAACCAATTTTGATGGACCTCGGCGGATGTATTCAGATAGGTTATTAAAATTACTGTATCAAATTTCGAGCAAAGCAAATATGTTCCAAATGTAATAACTACGGTTGACAAATGACGGGAGATGGGAGCTATATCTAAACTGATTTCGATCAAACTTTTTGAATATTGTGGAATTCGTCGAGGAAAGCGTTGTACACAATTTTGCGAAGATTGGTCAAATGCGCTTGCAGTGGGTCTAGCAGTGATAACCATATTATTGCTATATTACTGTAAATCGGACGAACATATAGATGGGAGCTATATCCAAATCTGAACAAATTTCTATAAAATTCACCAGTAAAATCTAGGGTGATAAGAAAATCCTTCCTACCCAATTTCAAGAGAATTGGTCAACAAATGACCATTTTTTTGCATTATTACTGCAAATCGGACGAACATATACATGGGAGCTATATCCAAATCTGAACCGATTTCTATAAAATTCGCCAGAGATATTGAGAGTGATAAGAAAATCCTTCCTACGAAATTTCGAGAGAATCGGTTAACAAATGACAATTTTATTGCAGTATTACTGCAAATCGGACGAACATATATATGGGAGCTATATCCAAATCTGAACCGATTTCTACAAATTTCACCACTTTTATTGGGAATCATAAGAAAATCCTTCCTGCCAAATTTTGAGAGAATCGGTTGACAAATAACCATTTTATTGCTGTATTACTGCAAATCGGGCGAACATATATATGGGAGCTATATTTAAATCTGAACCGATTTCTATAAAATTCCCCAGCAATATTGAGAGTCAGAGGAAAACCCTTCTTGTCAAATTTCGAGAGAATCGGTTAACATATGTCCATTTTATTGCATTATTACTGCAAATCGGACGAACATATATATGGAAGCTATATCCAAATCTGAACCGATTTTTTCCAATTTTGATAGGCTTCGTCTCTAGGCCGAAAAACATGCCCATACGAAATTTGAACACGATCGGATGAAAATAGCGATCTGTAGTTTGTACACAAATTAACATGGACAGACGGACAGACAGACGGCGGACGGACAGACAAACGGACATAGCTAAATCGAATCAGAAAGTGATTCCGAGTCGATCGGTGGGTCTATCTCTCTTCCTTTTAGGTGTTATAAACTAATTCACCAAGTTATAATACCCTGTACCACAGTAGTGGTGTAGGGTATAAAAATGTTGGTTAAAAACATACTCTCAGAACAAAGTTTTCTACTGCAATAGAAGTTAAGAAATGTTAGGCGATGGACTTCCATCGTATGTAATGTACACTCCTTATCATCTACCTAAACCTTTGTGGTTTATTGGCTATGACAGATCATTTATTCCACTAGCCGAACGTAGAATAGCGTTCCAAGCGCCTCGATCTTCAGCGCTAATTCTAAAATCTCTAAAAGTTTCAAGGTATCTCCCACCACTTGATCTTTTCATCGGGCTTTTGGTCCTCCCGGTTTGCATGTACCACCGTGTTTGCCTTCAAAAGACCTCTTTGCTGGAGCTTCATCATCCATTTTGACAACATGACCTAGCCAACGCAGCCATTGTATATTGATACATGTAACTATGGCATCGTCTTCATACAGCTCATACAGCTAGTGGTTGATACATCGCCTATATTCTCTTTTAACGCAAACTGGTCTATATATTTTACGAAGAATCTTTCTCTTAAATACTCGAAGCACTACCTCATCTGCTTTCACGAGTACCCATGCCTTAGAACCATATAATAACACGGATAGTATCAATGTCTTGTATAGTGTAATCTCCGTCTGTTGAGAGGTGGCCTTGTTTTTCAACTGCTTACTTAGTCCAAAGTAGCATCTGTTGTGCTTTATCCCAAAACTGATGTCATTCGTTTCGGTTACGACGGTGCCGAGGTAGATAAAGATGCTGACTATGTCAAAGTTGTGGTTCCCAACTTTCTCCATTTTCTTTATCTGCTCGGTTGTACGAGACCTTTTGGGAGTTGTAGCCATCCATTTCGTCTTATCTCCATTTACTGCCAGACCCACTTTCACTGACTCTCTTTTGATTCTTTCAAAGGCTGCAGTTACTACTTCCGGTGATCGATCTATGATGTCGATGTCATCGGTATAGGCAAGTAGCATGTGTGCTCTTGTGATTCGTGTGCCATATCTATTCACATCTGCATCTCGTATATTCTTCTTTAGCAGGATATTAAAGAGATCACACGAAAGGCAGTCTCCTTGTCTGAAACCTCGTTTGGTATTGAATGGTTCGAAAAGATTATTTCCTATTCTTACTGAGAATCGCGTATCCGCATATATCCTCCTGCAGAGTCTTATTAATTTTGCAGGGATACCAAACTCAGGCATGGCTTGAAATACCTTTGAAAAGGGGTATCGAAAGCGGCTTTGTAGTGAACAAAGATTTGGTAAGAGTTGATTTGTCCTTCTCGGGTCTTTTCCAGAATTGGACGCAGTGTGAATTACCAGGTCTAAAGCCGCATTGATAGCGTCCAATTATCTCATTGACTTTAGGTTTTACTCTTTCACACAGTACGCTCGAGAATATCTTGTATGCAATGTCATATTTCTCAGTAGTTGGCACATTCCGTTTTTTCTCCCTTCTTGTGTACGGGACATAGTATGCTGAGATTCCAATCATAGGGTATGGGTTCTTCTAGCCAGATTGCGTAGACAAGCTGATGCATACACCTTACCGGCGTGTCGCTTGCGGTCTTAAATAGTTCAGCGGGTAACCCGTCGGCTCCTGCTGCCTTGCTGTTCTTTAGTAGGGTCACTGTTACTTGGACTTCATTCTGACTAGGAGGCAAAAATTCTATACCATAATCATTGATTGGTTCTGCGGTACCCTCTTTGCCGCCAACGTCGGACACTAGCAGTTTGGCAAAATGTTCTTTTCATATCCTCAACATACTATCTGTGTCAGGTACCAGATTTCCTACTTTGTCTCTGCAGGAGGATGTGCCTGCACCAAGCCATCTGTTTGATGTTTAATTCTTTGGTAGAACTTTTGGACTTCATTCTGACTCCGGCACATCTCAATTCGCTCACACCCACATCTTTCCATTTCCTTTTTCTTTCTGCGGAATAGACGTTTCGCCTCTCTCCTGTTCTCCCAATACCTCTCTTTTATCTGGCGCGTTGCTATTGGTTGCAGGATTGCTCTGTATGCCGCATTCTTGGCTTCAGTAGTATTTCGACACTCTTGGTCGTACCATGGCTTTCTTGGGGGAGGCTTCCGGTTCCCAAGTACGGATTTCGCGGCTTTTTCCATGGAGTGGGCAATAGTTTGCCACGGCGCCATTTTTTCATCGGAACAAAGAGTGATTTCATCAAGCATTTGAGTCAGTCGAGTGGAGTATGCCGTTGCCATCTGTGGTGTTTGCAGCTTTTCAATGTCAAGCTTCCGTGCAGTGTCCGATCGTACTTTCCTCGCCATGTTCAAATGGTAATGATCCGAATCTACTGGGTTGCCCAAAAAGTAATTGCGGATTTTTTAAAAGAAAGTAAATGCATTTTTAAAAGTAACAGCTAATAACTGACAGAAGAAAGAATGCAATTGCAGAGTCACTAGCTGTGAAAAACTTTGTCAATGCCTCCTATATGAAAAATCCGCAATTACTTTTTGGGCAACCCAATATATTATCTCCACGGATCGATCGTACATCTAACACGCTGGATGAATGCCTTCCATCTATCACAACGTAATCAATTTGGTAAGGCGGTAATATCTGCCTTGTACTTCTCTAATACATCCGCCAGCGCGTATAATGCACCTTCTCTATAAAGAGTGCGGACATTTCAGTTGCAGATCCGCAAATCATGGTCCTTTTTTCTTAGTTTTCCAGGGTCGGGTTGCTGGCCCAGTGCCCTAACCGCATGGGTTTTGTGGGATTGCACATGTATCCCTCGTTGTCGCGAGCAGCTTACTCCAAGATCCGACGCTCGCCCCTAACCTGGCAACAGACGCTGATGTTGGTCATTGGATATTTGAGGGAGCTAATAACTCGCCTTGTCATCTCGAGTATCGTTGGCACTCAGTATTTAATTAAGAGCCAGTGCCACCTGACTTCTCACTGAGACTCTCTCTCTATCTCTCTCGAAAATAACTGACTGCCCGCGGCCGCATTTGCTACTCTGCATAAAAACGGAGCTTTCCACCATCCGCAACCTGTGGACGCGCCCGGTAGTAACGATGAACACCTCACAAGTCGGAGCACAAAGTTCCAGCCTGTATTGTGCTCTTAGTTATCCCCTGCGGCCGGGTTCATTTCCTATTATGATGAGAAAATGTAGTTTCCCTGTCTATCCAGCCAGAACATTAAGAATCACTGCACAATCCGAATGTGTTTTACAAAGTTTTCCCTAGATATTTTCCCAAAGCAAAATGTTATACCCATTTTAGTCCAATGGCTTCACTTTGAGTCCAATTTGAAGTTTTTCTTCAACATCCGTAAAGGATCCCTGCTGATGGGTACATATTATCTTGACCACACGTATTATCTTGACCCTTTATATGTGGTTTGAAAAACTTTCATATACTAAGTTGCCCAAAAAGTAATTGCGGATTTTTCATATAGTCGGCGTTGACAAATTTTTTCACAGCTTGTGACTCTGTAATTGCATTCTTTCTTCTGTCAGCTGTTACTTTTAGCTTGCTTTAGAAAAGAAGTGTAAAAAAAGTATATTTGATTAAAGTTCATTCTAAGTTTTATTAAAAATGCATTTACTTTCTTTTAAAAAATCCGCAATTACTTTTTGGGCAACCCAATAATTTAGAAAAAAAAAAAACATTTTGGTTTTTATCACACGGTTGCAATTTATTCAATTTACACTAAATAAATTTAATAAAATCTAAACATAGCTTTTATTTTACATTGTTATTCAATTAAATTCCAGGCACTGGAATATCCGGAACTGGTACTCCGGGTGGCAATTGGCGGCGCATCTAAAGAATAATAAAGATTTTTGTTAAACACAACAGCAATTCGACAAGAAACAAGTAAAATTTTGCAATGCTAAGAAGGAGACGAGGTAGACCCATTGTTAAGCATATCGATCGGCTTAGAATAACTTCCTGGAACTTTGAGCTCCGACTTGTGTGGTGTCCATCGTTATCACAGGACCATGATTTGCGAATCTGCACCTGGAATGTCCGCACTCTGTATAGAGAAGGTGCTGCGTACGCGCTGCCATATTGGAGAAATGCAAGGCCGATATTACCGCCTTACAGGAAATGCGATGGACCGGGAATGGCATCACAACAACACCAAACGGTGACGAGGCATGATTTTGGCTGTGAATTTGTGGTAAGTCGGTGACTGAAAAACCTTGTCTAAAGTTTTACTCCAGTGGATGAGAGGCTAGCCACAATCTGCATAAACGACAAACATCAGGCTTATTTGTGCCCATACCCCGACGAAAGACAAGGACGAGCAGACCAAGAATATTTTCTACGAGCACCTAGAGAGCAAATCGTCAGATTGGTCTATATAGCAGCTATACATAAATTTGATCCGATTTGGCCCGGTCAAGAACTTATTAGACAGTGACCTGTCCCCATTAGACAGTGACCTGTCATGAGGGACATAACGACTGAGATGTCTGTTCTAGCCAATGACAGCAAAACAGTAGGCCTCTTCAATGTATAATAGGCCACAGAGTTTTAAAATGCTCACAGCCCACTCTTTGTGACCATCTATCATTCGTTGTCCTTCGGGCCTGGTCCTAAAAACTTAGCTAACATGTCGCTAGAGGCATACCCACAGATTCCAGTGTCCCTGGAATGTGTGGGGTAGTTCCTATTCTCGCAAGCTCGTCCGCTTTACAATTCCCTGGGATATCTCTGTGGCCCGGCACCCAGTACAAGTGAATTTTGAACTGTTCAGCCATCTCGTTAAGAGATCTGCGATAATCGAGGGCAGTTTTTGTGTTCAAAAATACGTTCTTCAGGGATTTAATGGCTGTCTGAAAAGATATTTATGCCAATCGTCGTTATGACATTATAATGGCTAAGATATAATGTCCACCACTTCCTTAATTGCAAGGAACTCCGCTTGATATACACTGCAGTGGTCGGGTAATCTCTTCGATATGACCAGTTCTAGATCTTTAGAGTAAACTCCAAAGCCCACCTGATTGCTGAGTTTGGAACCATCTGTATAAGAGTCTAGGTAACTTCTGTTACCAGGGATATCGTAGTTTGCAATCTTTTCTATCAGAAATAGTGGTACAGTACTTTTTATCCACAAGTAATAAGCCATTAAGTTCGCCCCCCACAACCTCAGGTATATATGTAAACCATCTTTCGTCATAATCCGGGTCATAATCCGGCGAAAAACTTTAATTATGTACCCATAGCAACAAAACCGAAAAATGGTTCGATTTGGACCAAATTCGACAGTCACATTGAGTGGTCTAATAAGTACAAGTCGTTGTTCAATTTTGTAGAACAAAATATTGGTCTTTTTGATAGCCATATCCAAATATACACCGATCCAAACCATATGCGGCACGGATATGTCACATTTCACCGAAATCGGATGCCTTTTATGGGGCCAAAATCTTCCATCGAGAGATCGGTCTATATGGCAGCTTTATCCAAATCTGGACCGATCTGGGCCAAATTGCAGAAAGTTGTTGAAGAGCTTAGCACAACTCACTGTACCAAATTTCGGCGCCATCGGACAATAAATGCGCCTTTTATGGGCCCAAGACCTTAAATCGAGAGATAAGGCTATATGACAGCTTTATCCTGATTTGAGCCAAATTGATGAAGAATGTCGAAGGTCCTAACCCAATCATTTTACAAAATTTCGGCGAAATCGAACGTCGAATGCGTCTTTGATGGGCCCAAGACCTCAAATCGAGAGATCGGTTTATATGGCAGCTATATCCAAATCTAGAACGATCTGGGCCAAATTGAAGAAGGATGTCGAAGGGCCTAACACAACTCACTGTCCAAAATTTTCGCAAAATTGGACAATAAATGCGCCCTTTATGGGCGCAAGGCCTTAAATCGAGAGATTGGTCTATATGGCAGCTATATCCAAATCTTGACCGATATAGGCCAAATTAAAGAAGGATATCGAAGGGCCTAACACAACTCACAGCCCCAAATTTCAGCAAAATCGGGCGTAATAGGCCTAAGGCCCTAAATCGGCGGATCGGTCTATATGGGAGCTATATAAAGATATAGTCCTATTTAGACCATCTTCGAACTTAACCTGCTTATGGACAAAAAAAGAATCTGTGCAAAATTTCAGCTCAATATCTGTATTTTTAAAGACTGTAGCGTATTTTCAACAGACAGACGGATAGACGGACGGACATGGCTAGATCGTCTTAGATTTTTACGCTGATCCAGAATATATATATAAAAGTCGGAAATGGATATTTCGATGTGTTGCAAACGGAATGACAAAATGGATATACCTCATCCTTCGGTGGTAGGTATAATAAATCTTTTATGGGCTTCAGACCCTTTCTCGGCATATCGGTCTATATGGCATCTATGTCTAAATATGGTCCGATTTGGCCCGTTCAAGAACTTAACCTGCGTGCAGCAAAAAGAATGGATATACCCCATCCTTCGGTGGTGGGAATAATAACGCTTTTATGGGCTTCAGACCCTTTATCGGCAGATCGGTCTATATAACAGCTATATCCAAATATAATCCGATTTGGCCCGTTGAAGAACTTAACCTGCGTGCGGCAAAAAGTCGTATCTGTGCCAAATTTCAGCACAATATCTCAATTTTTAAAGGCTATACAACAGACGGACGGACATACACACGGACATGGTTAAATCGTCTTAGAATTTTACGACGATCCGAAACACATATACTTTGTAGGGTCGAAAATTGATTTTTCGATGTGTTGCACACGGAATGATTAAATGAATATATCCCCATCCTATGGTGAAGGGTATAAAAATGCCAAAAATTTCTACAAAAATTTGTTTGAAATTTTGTCTTAGGAAAAATAAATTCGAGGTTTCCGGGTCACAGCCTAATTTCGTCTCTAGAAAATATTTTATTGAAAATTTCTCTTGAGAGATTATTTTATTGAAAATATGTCTTTGGGTTCGAATCCTGGCTAGACTATCAGAAAAATGTTCAGCAGTGGTTTCTCCTCCTAATGCTGGTGATGTACTATGCCATATAAAACTTCTCTCCAAAGAGGTGTCTTACTAAGACACGCCGTTCGGACTCGGCTATAAAAAGGAGGCCCCCTATCATTGAACTTAAACTTGAATCGGACTACACTCATTGATATGTGAGAAGTTTGCCCTGTTTCTTAGTAGAATCTTCATGGGCAAAATTTACAACTGAGATTGGTAAAGAATTCAAAATAGTGGGTGCAAAAACGATAAGGACTGACCGAACTTAACCACTGTTGTTAAGCTGTTGATACTTAATTCTGTTTGAATATTTAAAAATTCGCAATTGAGGTTTTTCTATAAACTTACTCGTCCATGGTCAGCCATATTAGGCTTCATTTTCAGGTTGCTCAGCATACTTGACTTCTGAAAATATGAAAAAAACCATTCATAGTTTTAAAATATAATCGGTTTTTTGTTTTTCGATACATAATTTAAAAGGGAACTATCAGAAATAGATAATTACTAACAAACACAATTTCAACTTACAAATACACCAGACTCTGATGTGGCTTTAACTTCAATAGCCGACAAAAAGGACATAAAGGCCAAAACTGTCCACGCAAAAAATAAACGCATTTTATTATTTCTAGATAATATAATGAGAAATCCTTTTAAAATGTTTTTCTTCTGGCTCTTTTTTGCAAAAAATCCTAAACTTAATTAGAATAAAGTTTTTAGGTTTACTGTTACTAGATTTCACACTTCAGTTTTATTTATACGCCATTCATCGCAGAAAAGTTTTGTTAGCCGTTTTACAGGAATTCATGTCGTTTTTTTTTGCCATTTGTTGCATGTGTCAAAACAATTAACACTTCAAGCTTTCGCTTATGGACTATTCAAAGGGTAATTAAAATGGGGAGGAAATACCCAGCGGCGGATGAACAACAATAATTAAAATATTTTTTTACCATCTGTACATAAAAAAGTATTAAATCGATAATATCTATTAAAAAAGCAAACTGATTGTAAAGTTAAAAAAAAAAGAAAAGCTTTAACACAAAAAGGGTGGTAACCTATTGTGAACCATAACACACATGCCGGATGCAGTTGTACAACTATTATGGGTTAACTTTCTGTAAAACTCTGATTGATGCGATAACAATCAACAAACAATTTAAATCAACAAGTTTTAATTAAATTTACATTTCATTTAATAGTTTGACTAAATTGCAGCATGTAGTTGCCACGGTTACTAAGAATCAACAACACGAAGATCGTACAGTTTGAACGGGACGAATTTATATACCCTCCAGCAAGGAACGCATTTACCAAAATCCTTGAACGTTTTCTAATTGAAAGCAGAAACAAGTAAAAAGGCGTTAAGTTCGGCCGGGCCGAACTTTGGATACCCATCACCTCGGGTATAAATCGAGATTTCGGTCTATACGGCAGCTGTATGAAAATCGTCATCGATCTAGACCAAATTGCAGAAATATGTGGAGGGGCTTAACTTAACTCTCTGTCCCAAATTTCGACAACATCGGACAATAAATGCGCCTTTTATGGGCCCAAAACATAAAATCGAGAGATCGATCTATATGGCAGCTATACCCAAATCTGGACTGATCTGTGCCATATTGCAGAAATATGTCAAGGGGCTTAACAAAACTCACTGTCCCAAATTTCGGTGACATCGGACAATAAATGTGCCTTTTATGGGCTCTAAACCTTATATCGGAGCATCGGTCTATATGGCAGCTATATCCAAATCCGATCCGATCAGCGCCAAATTGACGAGGGATGTTGAAAGGCCTAACGCAACTCTCTGTCCCAAATTTCGGCGATATCGGACAATAAATGCGCCTTTTATGGGCTCAAAACCTTAAATCGAGGGATCGGTCTATATGGCAGCTATATCCAAATCTGATCCGATTAGATCCAAATTGACGAAGGGTGTTGAAGGGCCTAATACAACTCACTGTCCCAAATTTCAGCGAAATAAATGTGGTTTTTATAGGCGCTAGACCCTAAATCGGAGGATCGGTCTATATGGCTGCTGTAACCAAATATGAACCGATCCAGGCCAAATTAACGAAGGATGTTGAAGGGCCTAACACAATTCACTGTCTCAAATTTCAGCGAAACCGGATAATAAATGTGGCTTTTATGGGCTCAAAACCTTAAATCGAGGCATCGGTCTATATGGCAGCTATATCCAAATCTGATCCGATCAAGGCCAAATTGACGAAGGATGTTGAAGGGCCTAACGTAACTCACTGTCCCAAATTTCAGCAACATCGGATAATAAATCTGGCTTTTATGGGCCTAAGACCCTACATCGGCGGATCGGTCTATATGGCAGCTGTATTGAAATCTGGACTAATGTGGGCCAAATTGAAGATCGATGTTGACTGGCTTAACACAACACAGTGTTCCAAATTTCAGCAAAATCGGATAATAAATGTGGCTTTTATGGGCCTAACACCCAAAATCGGCGGATCGGTCTATATGACAGCTATATTCAAATCTGGGCCGATCTAGGCCAAACTGAATAAGAATGTCGAAGATCCTAACACAACCCACTGTCACAAATTTCATCCAAATCGGATAATAAATGTGGCTTTTATGGGCCTTAGACCCTAAATCGGCGGATCGGTCTATATGGGGGCTACATCAAGATATAGTCCGATATAGCCCATCTTCGAATTTAACCAGCTTATGGACAAAAATAGAATCCGTGCCAAATTTTGTGAAGATCGGACCAAAATTGTGCCTTCTACAGCCTTAAAAGACCATATCGGATGAAAGATATATATGGGAGCTATATATAAATAAAATCCGATTCTGATGAAATTTTGCACACATATTGGGACGTCACAAAAAGTACTTCGTGCCAAATTTGGTAAGGATCAGACCAAAATTGTGTCTTCTACAGCCTTAATAGGTCAAATCGGATGAAAGTTATATATGGGAGATATATCTAAATCTGAACCGATACAGATGAAATTTTGCACACGTATTAAAACGTCACATGAAACATCTCGTACTAAATTTGGTAAAGATCGGACCAAAATTGTGGCTCCGACAGCTTTAAAAGGGCATATCGGCTGAAAGATATATATGGAGCTATATGTAAATTTGATCCGATTCTGATGAAATTTTTCACACATATTAAAACATCCCAAAAAGCAATTCGTGCAAAATTTGGTAAAAATCGGACCAAAATTGTGCCTTCTACAGCCTTTAAAGACCATATCGGATAAAAGATATACATGGGAGCTATATATAAATCTTATCCGATTCTGATGAAATTTTGCACACATATTGGAACGTCACAAAAAGCACTTCGTGCCAAATTTGGTGAAGATCGGACCAAAATTGTGTCTTCTACAGCCTTAATAGGTCAAATCGGATGAAAGTTATATATGGGAGATATATCTAAATCTGAACCAATTCAGACGAAATTTTGCACACGTATTAAAACGTCACACGAAACATCTCATGCAATATATGGTAAAGCTCGGACCAAAATTGTGGCTCTTACAGCTTTAAAAGGGCATATTGGCTGAAAAATATATATGGGAGCTATATCTAAATCTGAACCGATTCAGATGAAATTTTGCACACATATTGGGACGTCAAAAAAAAACACTTTGTGCCAAATTTTGTAAGGATCGCACCAAAATTGTGCCTTCTACAGCCTTAATGGGTGAAATCGGATGAAAGTTATATATGGGAGCTATACCTAAATCTGAACCGATTTCAATGAAATTTGGCACACATATTGGGACATCCCAAACACAGCACACATATTGGGACATCCCCATTCGTGCCAAATTTTGTAAGGATCGCACCAAAATGATGGCTTCTACTGCTCTAAAAGGGCACATCGGATGAAAGTTATATATGTGAGCTATATCTAAATCTGGACCGATTTTTTTTCGAAATCAATAGCGTTTGACCTTGGATCCTAAAAGAGACTTGTGCAAAATTTTGTGAAAATCGGACCACAAATGCGACCTATACCTTGATTACAAGAATACATGGACAGGCAGACAGGCGGACAGACGGACAGACGGACATAGCTAAATCGAATCAGAAAATTATTCTAAGCTGTTATAGGGCCCATTTGAACCACATTTTTACATTGAAACTGAACTACTGAATGTTAACAACCTAAGGCAAATTGATGATATCGTTAGTTAGCTTCTATGGGAGTCATCATGTAATTGGTTATTGCCTTCTTACCTTATAAATATAAACTCTGTCTTTTGGCTTGAATCTCACGCAAACGTTCCACAGCCATTAAGCGATTATCTTCATTGAATTCTGTAGATTTCCATGGTCTAAAGTTGCAAATATCTTTATTACGAGCTGGCACATAGGCAAATATTGTATTTGTAGGTGGTCCATTGGCACATAGGAAGGGACGCATAGCAAAATAAAGCACACGAGCTTGAGCCATCAATGCCTTGTTGATATTCTTATAGAATTTTTTGCGTATTGATTGAGACTGGAGAAAAAGGAGAATTCATTAAAAATCATGAAAAACCAGTAAGGAAAAGCAAAAGTCGGACGATGCCAACTTTATAATACCCTGCAC